>NC_059389.1:4085000-4385000 GCF_019703515.2 Myxocyprinus asiaticus | reverse complement strand
GGTACTTTGTCTCATACTTTATCTCAGATGTTTCTTTTAAAATACCTTGGGAGAAAAAAATAGACACAAAGTCAATTGTTACATACAGTAAGAGTATAGAGCTATAAAGTTAATGCAGATAGCATAGCTCAGATAATCTGGTCTTATATATGAAAATCTCATACTTTACGATCTTGGCAAATCTGAGCACATTTTGAGACATGGTTGAGATAATGTGGAGTAATGTGAGATTACTAGGATACTAGATTATTTACTTTCTTAAACCGCATTCCTGGTTTTATTGTGCATGCTTCATTGGTGCATGTTATTCCAAATAAAAACAGTTTGTCTTCGTTATCTTGTTTTAACAATGCATATTACGTAAAAACAACCCCCGACCAATATTTTTCTTGTAGAACATCCTGTTTCACTTGGAAATTGGTCACATTACAGAAGTAAAATGGGTTGTGAATGGCGTTATTCACTGATTTTTAAGTAAAAGCCTTCAATTTGGTCTCAATTCAATCTCTTTGCAGTCTAGGGAAACTAACTGAGATATTAAAGATATCGTTTGTTGTTTTTCTGTCATATGAGGATACCTCATAATGGAGGAAGAGAGATGAGGATATCCAAAGACAGATTTAAAGACCGAATCCATATGTACCAGCAAAACCTCATGAATATTTAAGGGTATATGTTTTTAATTTATGTTTACACTACAGTGATCAGCACTAAGTGACCTATCTGACTGGTTCGTAGTCCCCTTGAGACCATAACCACACACACACACTTTAAAAGTCCTCCAACACATTTAAAGACTATCCGAGCTATGCTATCTGCATTAACTCTATAGATCTATACTCTTACTCTTTGTCAACAATTGAATCATTTGTGTCTATTTTTATTTCTCCCAAGGTATTTTAGAAGACAAAGTATCTAGGAACTCAACTCTGTTGTCTGAGCAATGAAAGAGCAACCTTTGAGCAATAAAATTGTCCTTGGGGTCGTGCTCTGTGTAATTGATCAGATGATGGAGGAGTGTATTACTCTGAAGGACAAAGTGATGCTCTATGACCTTTGACCACAAACATGAGGGAACCATGACAACCTTGCCTGAAAGTGATTGCCAAAGCCCATCTAATATAACATACATACACACACACACAGGTCCATTATTTGATATGTGAGCTGTATCAGTGTAAGAGCAGGCAGCAAAAACATTCTTCTTACACAGATAATATTAGCAGTGCAATTATACGCTTTGTGTGTGTGCGTTCATTGGTCACTGTAGTTATTAGTGTTCATTTCATGTTATGATGAGAGGTGGAGAAAATATCACACAAATCTCTCATTTCTCAATGTTTTTCTCTTTCCTTTTCTGTTTCACTCTCTATAAATCCCAAAGCCAAGTACATACTCAGTACATCGCATTCACATCCTCAAGGGCCTATAAAATCACACACTCTTCCCCACAAGAGAGGAAGAGAGAAAAAGCAAACGGCTGTTTATGATGTTGTGCGTTTTGTGTGCTTGCGATAGACACTGAAAAGTGTGTTCAAGGTGAACTTAAAAGCCACCGATCGAGTCATCCCGGTCACTTGTGGAGACCACCTCTCACCATCCCAAGTCACGGAGGTTGCCAGGTTGCAAGGAGAATTCTCCAACTTGTTCTCGCCTCTTCCCTGTCGTACAAATCTCATAGAGCACCATATCGAAATGACCCCAGGGGTAGTGTACGCAGTCGTCCCTACCGATTACTCGAGCACAAAAAACAGTGGTTCGGGAAGAATTAATGCCATGCTCGATATGGGGGTAATAGAAGAATCACACAGTGATTGGTCCAGCCCGGTGGTTCTGGTCCCTAAGGGCGACGGGTTGGTCCAGTTCTGTGTGGATTACAGAAAAGTCAACGCGGTGTCTAAATTTGATGCGTATCCAATGCCTCGTATTGACAAATTGCTTGATCGGTTGGGCGCGGCTTGCTTTTATTCAGCACTGGATTTGACAAAGGGATACTGGCAGGTCCCCTTAACACCAGTGTCCCATGAGAAAATGGCCGTTTCAACACTGTTTGTGTTACACCAATTTGTGACCCTCCCGTTCGGTTTGTTCAGGGCCCCGGCCACATTCCAGCGGCTCATGGACAGGATCCTCAGGCCCACGCTGCCTGTGCCGCTGCCTATCTGGATGACATCATTACAGTAATGATTGGCAGCGGCACATGCAGCATCTGAGGGCTGTTCTGAGATCGTTGAGATGGGCGGGGCTCATGGCCAACCTGAAGAAGTGCGCAATTGGGTGGGTGGAAGTATGGTATCTGGGCTTCCACTTGGGCCATGGACAGGTGTGGCCCCAAATTGATAAAACTGCAGCAATTGCTGCCTGTCTGAGACCCAAGACCAAAAAAAGGAGGTGAGACATTTCCTGGGGCTGGCTGGCTGTTATCGCAGATTTGTGCCTAAATATTTGGACGTCACCAACCCGCTGACTGATCTCACTAAAAAGGGAGCAGCAGATCTGGATAGGCCGGACGGCTCCCCTGAGTCTGGCGATGGGGGTATGTGGTGGTGGGGGCATGGTCGAGCGCCAGTTTGTAAATGGAGAGTGAGTTCGGGAGATGAGATCAGTAAGGATTTACACCTGGAGTGAATTATCTCTAACAGCTGTTTTCTATTGCAGTGAGAGCTGGAGAGGGATAAGAGCAAGCCAGAGAGGAAGAGAGAAAAAGCATGCAGCTGTTTATGTTTTTGTGTGTTTTGTGTGTTTGCGATAAGACACTGAAAAGTGTGTTCAATAAAAAAGGATTCACATTGGATTGTTTAACCAGCTCCCACTTCCTCCTTGCTTTTAGTGACCTAGATCGTGCCACAACGAACCTTCTTCAACTTTAGGCAATTTTAGCACTGTGGACTTCTAGAAAGTTAAATCTCGTTACATTTTTTTTTACACTTATTAGTTTGTTTAATTTTTATAACAATGTCAAACAGTGGATGTACATGCAACACAGGAGATTTATGTCATTTTCATAATTTTCTTTGAAAGTCATGAAAATTTCCCACTACGCTAAGGCTAATTTCACAGCTAGCATTTTATGTATCCTAAATACTAGAACACCCTAGTAACTACCTAGCAGCATGCTAGCAACCACCCACCCAGAACACCCTTGTAACTTCCTAGCAACGGCCTAGCAACCACCCACCCAGAACACCCTAGTAACTACTTGGCAACGTCCAAGCAACCACCATTCCAGAACACCCTGGTAACTACCCAGCAACGCCTTAGCAACCAGCCATCCAGAACACCCTAGTAAATACCACGCAACATCCTAGAAACAACCCAACCTCAACACCCTAGCAATTACCCTGCAACGTCCTTGCAACCACCCACCCAGAACTCCCTAGTAACTACTAAGCAATGCCCCAGCAACCACCTATGTAGAACACCATTTTAATAACCTAGCAACATGCTAGCAACCACCCATCTAGAACACCCTAGTAACTACACTACCGTTCAAAAGTTTAGGGTCACTTATGCATTCTTTATTTATTTTTTATTTTTTTCACATTTTAGAATAATAGTAAAGTCATCACAACTACGGAATAATAGAAATGGAAATATGGGAATTATGTTAAATAAAAACTATGTTATATTTTAGCCACACTTTAGCACACTATAAGTGGCCACACTTTGCCTAGATTTTGCAGAAATGTACTCTTGGCATTTTCTCAACCAACTTCTTGAGGTATCACCCTGGGATGCTTTTTAAACAGTACTGTAGGAGTTCCCATCTATATGCTGGGCACTTAGTGGCTGCTTTTCTTAATTATTTGGTCCATGTCATCCATTTCAAAAACTTTGTTTTATAAATAAAATTTTAGTTTTGTAATTAAATAAATTAATATGTTGGCACAATTATATTTTTGTCTACAAAACTAATTTCAAACATTTAAGCATATGCCTTCAGATCAAAAGGTTTTTAAGAAAACCCTAGGAATTACCTAGCAATGTCCTAGAAACCAGCCACACAGAACACCCTAGTAACAACCTAGCAACGCCCTTGCAACCACCCACCCAGAACACCCTAGCAACCTCCTTGCAACACCCGATCAACCACCCATCCAGAACACCGTAGTAACTACTAAAAAAAATGCCTCCGCAACCACCTATGTAGAACAACCTATTAATAACCTAGCAGCATGCTAGCAACCACCCATCAAGAACACCCTAGTAACTACCTAGCAATGTCCTAGAAACCACCCACCCACAACATCCTTGTAACTATTAGCAATGCTCTAGCAACCACCCACCCAGAACACTCTAGTAACAACCTAGCAATGTTCTAGCAACCAGCCTCCCGGAACACCCTATGAACTACCAAGCAATGCCCTAGCAACCACCCAATCAGAACACCCTAGTAACCTCCCAGCAACCACCCACCTAAAACATCCAAGTAACTACCTAGCAACGTCCTGGAAACCACCCACCCAGAAAACCCTAGGAACTACCTAGCAACATCCTAGAAACGAGCCACAAAGAACACCCTATGAACTACCTAGCAACGTCCTAGAAACCAGCCACACAAAACACCCAAGTAACTACCTAGCAATGTCCTAGAAGCCATCCACACAAAACACCCAAGTAACTACCAAGCAACATCCTAGAAACCAGCCACACAGAACATCCTTGTAAGTACCTAGCAACGCCCTTGCAACCACCCACCCAGAACACCCTAGTAACTTCCTTGCAACACCCCATCAACCATCCACCCAAAACACCCTAGTAACTACTAAAAAACACCTCAGCAACCACCCACGTAGAACAACCTATTAATAACCTCGCAGCATGCTAGCAACCACCCATCTAGAACACCCATGTAACTAAGCAACGTCCCAGAAACCACCCACCCACAACATCCTTGTAACTACTTAGCAATGCTCTAGCAACCACCCACCAAGAACACCCTAGTAACTACCTAGCAACATCCTAGAAACCAGCCACACAGAACACCCTAGGAACTACCTAGCAACGCCCTAGCAACCACCCGCCCAGAACACTCTAGTAACTACCTAGCAATGTTCTAGCAACCAGCCTCCCGGAACAGCATAGTAACTACCTAGAAATGCCCAAGTAACCAACCACCCAGAACACTCCAGTAACTACCTTGCAATGTCCTAGCAACCATCCACCCAGAACACCCTGGTTACTACCTAGCAACACTGTTCCAACCACCCTCCCAGAACACCCAATAACTACCAAGCATTGCCCTAGTAACCACCTGCCCAGAACATCCAAGTAACTACCTAGCAAAACTGTTCCAACCACCCACCCAGAACACCCTAGTAACTACCCAGCAATGCCTTAGCAACCACCCACCTAGAATACCTTTGTACATACCAAGCAACATCCTAGCAACCACCTATCTAGAACACCCTATTAACTACCTAGCAACATCCTAGCCACCACCCATTTAGAACACACTAGTAACTACCTAGCAAAGAAACCACCCAAAACATCCTTGTAACTACTTAGCAATGCTCTAGCAACCACCCTCCCAGAACACCCTAGTAACTAACTAGCAACATCCTAGCAACCACCCACCCAGAACACCCTGGTTACTACCTAGCAACACCGTTGCAACCACTCTCCCAGAACATCCTAGTAACTACCTAGCAAAGAAACCACCCAAAACATCCTTGTAACTACTTAGCAAAGTCCTAGCAACCACCCTCCCAGAACACCCTAGTAACTAACTAGCAACGTCCTAGCAACCACCCACCCAGAACACACTGGTTACTGCCTAGCAACACCGTTGCAACCACCCTCCCAGAACACCCTAGTAATTACATAATGCCCTAGCAACCTCCCACTTAGAACACCCTAGGAACTATCTAGCAACGCCCTAGCATCCTAGCAACGTGCATACCAACAAACTAAAAACCACTAAGGATCACTGTTGTGAATAGGACATCACAAGTAGCAGAGATTTTATGTAAACAACCCACCCACACTCAACATCGAGACCAACACAACCTGTACACACCCATGCAATATTTACACATTGTAATATCACTTCTAAATATTTAATACATTTTCATATTTACATTTCACAAGGTCTCTGTAAGTTTCTCCGCAGCTGATCCTGCTTGTGAGAGCTTCTAAATCCTGGTGGAGAATGAGTGAGCTCTAAATCCTAGTGAGCTCCCTACCTAGACAACCTTTAAAAGCATCATATGCACACTTTTAACACAGAACCTCTTCCAAAAGGTAGAGACATGCTACAGACATAAATGATACCTAAAATGTTGCGTAAAGGTGTTCTATTACTTGTCAATGCGATCTGGCAGACAAATCACAGACAATAAAACTATTAAAAATGATAAGAAAATAAATAAATTCCATAAAATTACATTGAAAACAGGCCCCATACATATGTAGTTATCAGAATATTATAGAGACTTATATTATATAAGAATATTAGATCACATGACTGCTCAACATTTTTTTACGTTTCTCTGTTCCAGAAGTTCGTTCTTCAGTTCACATTACATGCCATTTACAGCATCGCTGACACCTAAAGCTTTTCGCACAGCTCATGTGGCACCGTAAAACTGCTTAGAGAGAGAAAGGAAGAAAAGATGTATGAAGCACTTTAGGGATTAAAGTGACACATATGGACCGAGTTAAGAAGTGAAGGATAAATCTAAAAAGAGGAAAGGATGACAAGATGGAACGAGAGAGGCCAAGACGAAAGTGTTTAGAGGAGGCAACTAGTAATTGTGAAACTCACAGTCCTTTGTTATTTTCATACAGGGTGTTTGCTGAGCCAAGCAAAACTATTACTTTTCATTCTTATGGTCAGAGATTTGAAAAAACACTTAACCCTAAAAATCAAAGTCAGTAACAAATCAACATTGACTCTGTTTACTTTCTTAATAAACGTTCTTGGTATGATTCATCAGTGCATGCTATTCCAAAGAAACAAAAAATGTTTGCCTTCGTAATCTTTCATCAAAATGTAACAACTTGCTCTGGCTCTAAAATGACTTTCCTTTTCGGCTGAAATCATTTTTCAACCCCTCCCCTCCAAAATCCTTGTTCCATTTTAGTATGTAACACCCACTTTTTACAAACCAATTAATTACCAATTTATAATATTGATTCCATCCCCTTACTATTATTATTTTTTTCAAATTATGGATTGGCTTGTGGACAGTGTTTCATGTTGATTTTATATTTTGGTGCGTAACCCATCCCACACCTTTTGTGCTGTGGACATGAATGATACCTTAGATCATGTGGCTTGTTGAGGACAGGTGTGCAAGTACTTTTCGAAGTGATCAGATTTACGCTGCAATGCTCTGGGCAACCACCCACAACACCATAGCACCACACAGCAGTGCCCTGGCAACTACCCCCAACACCCTAGCAACCACACAGCAATGCCCTGACAACCACCCACAACACCCAAGCAACCATATAGCAATGATATATAGCAATACTCTGGCAACCACCCACAACACCCTACCAAACACACAGCAATGCCATGGCAACCAGTCACAACACCCTTCCAACCATTTAGCATTGCTTTATAACAATGCCCTGGCAATCACCCAGAACAACCTAGCAACCACACAGCAATGCCCTGGCAACCACCCACAAAACCCTTGCCAACCACACAGCAACTCCCTGGCAATCA
The DNA here is from genome assembly GCF_019703515.2 of Myxocyprinus asiaticus. Lineage (NCBI taxonomy): Eukaryota > Metazoa > Chordata > Actinopteri > Cypriniformes > Catostomidae > Myxocyprinus > Myxocyprinus asiaticus. Next base: position 4,377,325 of record NC_059389.1, on the reverse strand, counting down.
CCCACAGCACCCTAGCAACCATATAGCAATGCCCTAGCCTAACCATCTATAACACCTTAGCAACCACACAGCAATGCCCTGGCAACCACCCGCAACCACACAGCAATGCCTCGGCAACTGCCCACAACACCCTACAAAACACACAGCAATGCCATGGCAACTGCTCACAACACCCTTCCAACCATATAGCAATGCTTTATAGCAAGCCCTGGCTTCCACCCAGAACACCCTAGAAACCACACAGTGATGCCCTGAAAACTGCCCACAACACCCTACCAAACACAGCAATGCCATGGCAACCGCTCACAACACCCTTCCAACCATACAGCAATGCTTTATAGAAACGCCCTGGCAACCACCCAAAACACCCTAGCAACCACACAGCGATGCCCTGAAAACCACCCACAACACCTGAGCAACCATATAGAAATGCCCTGAAAACCCCCCACAACACCCAAGCAACCACACAGCAATGCCCTGAAACTACCCACAATACCTTGGCAACCACACATCAATGCCCTGACAAACACCCGCAATACCCTAGCTGCCACACAGCAACTCCCTGGCAACCGCCCACAGCACCCTAGCAACCATGTAGCAATGCTTTATAGCAACGCCCTTGCAGCAACCCAGAACACCCTAGCAATCAAACAGAAATGCCCTGAAAACTGCCCACAGCACCCTAGCAACCATATAGCAATAATATATTGCAATGCCCTGGCCTAACCACCTATAACACCTTAGAAACCACACAGCAACACCCTGGAAACCACCCGCAACACCCTAGCAACCACACAACAATGACCCGGCAACCACCCACAACACCCTACAAAACACACAGCAATGCCATGGCAACTTCTCACAACACCCTTCCAACCATTTAGAAATGCTTTATATCAACACCCTGGCAACCACCCAGAACACCCTAGCAACCACACAGCAATGCCCTGAAAACCGCCCACAGCACCCTAGCAACCATATAGCAATGCTATATAGCAATTCCCTGGCAACCACCCACAAAACCCAAGCAACCACACAGCAATGCCCTGACAAACACCCGCAACAACCTACCGTCCACACAGCAACTCCCTGGCAACCGTCCACAGCACCCTAGCAACCATATAGCAATGCTTTATAGCAATACCCTGGCCTAACCACCTATAACACCTAGCAACCACACAGCAATGCCCTGGCAACCGCCCACAACACCCTACAAAACACACAGCAATGCCATGGCAACCACTCACAACACCCTTCCAAACATTTAGCAATGTTTTATATCAACACCCTGGCAACCACCCAGAACACCCTAGTAACCACACAGCAATGCCCTGAAAACCGCCCACAGCACCCTAGTTACCATATAGCATTGATATATAGCAACGCCCTGGCCTAACCACCTATAACACCTTAGCAACCACATAACAATCACCTGGCAACCTCCAACAACACCCTAGCAACCACATATGCATAACCACCCTCAATTTGTGGCAGTTTATTTTGAATGGGCAAGTACTGTACCACTGACAATTTCTTCAGAAAAAATCAAAATATAAACTTTGTTTCTTTACAAAACTATTCTGTTTGGTGCTGAAATCGGGTCAAAATTCCAGCGTGTAAAATTAATACATTTTTTTCTGTTTGAGTCAGGCTGGGCTTGACTAAGTGTAGTACCGGGTTTATTCGGTATGTCCGCTATTGTGACCTTGTCATCCAATCTGAGCACAGGAAGGAGAGAGTCTCACATCATGTGTGAAGCACCACTCTGTCCAGGAATATTCCCAGTTCCCATGTTTAAACTGCTGCACCTGTGACCATTAACGACTGTCAAAGAGCCTCCTTTATTTCTACCTTTTGTCTCCTTTTCCACTCGAAGCATCTCACCTGTCTGCTCCATTCAGCATCTTTTGTTTTCGCATCCTCTTTACAGTCTTTTCTGCACCTTTCTCATCTCGCTCTTTATTTCATTACCACTCATAAATCACTTTAGAATCCTTCAAAACAACATGTAAATTACCCTCATTACCTCACTGAACAATTAGACACATGTATTCAAAGCCATTTTCTCCTTTGACAGCATTGTGATTCTGTCTTAATTACTCTGTCTCAATGTCAGTTTAATATGTTTCATTGGTCGGACAAATAACTATAAGTTTGTCTAGCCAAATCACCAGCCGCTTGAGTGCAATCAATGTTTATTGATCATATATCATCAGTACAGTCAATATCTCTGGTGATAAATCTCTCACACCGCAAGATCTCGTCACATTTGTCGACACTGACGACGCAGCTAATACACACAATACAATAGTGTGACATCCGTGTTTGCATGTACATCCCCTGTTTGTATCTGTTTAGCTCACGTAGCATTATTTTGCTCCGCATCTGTCGGCCGAACCTCTCTGTCCCCCAGCCACGTCTCTTTTCCCAGGCTGTGCCGTCCTGAATACACCGGAATCTTATCTGATCCAGATAGCAGCCAAACAGCTCTCAGCTGAGCTGCCATGCTGCACAGATAGCCTTCTCTCTCTCTCTTTCTCTCACCCAAAGACCTCATCTGAAGTGTTGGAAAGGTCATGTTACGAACAAATCATTCTGAGCTTCATGTTTAGAGCCAATGTCTCGCTCTGACCGGGGCAAAAGCGGTAAGCTCCAAGGACAAGAGCCAGTGAGAGCTTTCTCTTTTTCTCTGTCTGTGCACTTGTAATATACGCTAGGTGCCCCTATTTGTGCCTGACAGGCTTCTTAGACTTACAGACTCAATATGGTTAGGGTTTAGGTTAGGATATACTTCTCTTTTTCACGTGGTGGTCGGTAGGGCTACTCAACATTACTACTAAAATTATATTTCAATATTTTTCAGCCTTTATATAGATGATATCGATAAATGTTAATAATAATGTATTGGCTCTAAAATGGCTTAAAATTAGAGGTTGACCGATAGTAGATTTTGCTGATACCGATAACTAAGGTGGTGGGAAAGGCCGAAAACCGATTCACTGGCCAATAGTTTTTCAAATTGATTTATAGAATGTAAAAAAAAGTTTTGTATTTTTTCTTTATTATGGCGGGCAAAGACAAAGAGTCCAAAATGAACAAAATTCCAGATGCTGTTTTTTGTTCAACCAAAATCCCAATAATACATAATGTGGGACTTTTAAGTATAAACAAGCCTGAAACACAGTGGGGACTCTTTTGAAACTCTTAACTATCTGTCGATAATTGCCGATAACCGATAGTTCCAAAAAGCAACTATCGGCACCGATTAATCGGTAAAAACGATATATCGGTCTGCCTCTACTTAAAAGTTTTTTTTTTTTGTTTTTTTTTATCAAAGGAAGCATCATTTCAACCAAACAGTCACTATAGCCAAACAAAAAAAAAAACTTAATGCATGAATTAAAAATCTAGTAAAAAATAAGAACGAAGGCACATTTACCACAGTTTTCACTAAATTAACTCAAGGAAAAAATAAATAGGTGAAGTTTGTCAAGACAAACTTTGATGTTGCCTTGACAAATCCGGCAAGCTAGATAGATAGATAGATACCTGAGGCGATAAATCGGTATTCTGATATTCTGACTTTTTTATTTATCGGCATCGGCTGATAAATTTCCCGCCAATTTTTTTCTTTAAGGAATATTATTCACGATATTCCTTAATTTTATATCGCCAGCAAAATCAGTGCGATTATGTCGTGAATATTCAATATATATACCAGCCCTACTGTTGCATCTTTCAAAGTATAGCCTTTTTACCCCTATTCGACATATCGATAATGAAATTAGTTGTTGTTTATTTTTAATATTGATTATTATGGGGGGGGAGCATTTTCATTGTGGCATCAGCACTCACTCTGAGGCACTGAGAGAGAAAGAGAGAGAGAAATTGAGTTCTCTTAATGTCCTTGTCATTAACTCTCGTCTGTTTAAGGATCATCAACAATCATCTCTTTTTATGAGCACCCATACTGTCTTAATGCATTATAAGCACTCTGGATATTCACAGGGTGTTATTATAATTTGTCTTGCGGCTGGTCCGACTTGCACAAGGGCCGTAATTACTTTTACAAGCTTCACAGTCGTCTCTCTACCACTGAAGATCTCATGTGCTCTTTTCATTCACACTGCTGTGAGAAAACGATTTCCATGGTGTTTTTATATTGCGTTTAAGGAGGCAAGTACATTTAGCCACCCTGAGGAAAATAATGTTGCTCAGACGTTGGTCTTTTTATAGCTTAAGAGACTTAATGGAGTTCTCGTCTGAAACTCTAGAGGAGGCACATGTGAGATTACTGGGATGTTTTTTGATCTTAGAAGAAAAATATGAGAAGTAAGGGACTTAAAGGGGAACTTCACCCTAAAATGAAAATTCTATCATCATTGATTCACCCTCATGTTGTTCTAAACCTGTATGACTTTAGTTTTTCCATGGCAGGTGAGTAAATGATGGCGAACTAACCCTTTAGGAGTTCCTCAAAGAACCTTGTGTAGTAGAAATGCCTTGAGAAAAGTTGACAAGCTCGTCTGAGAGGCTGTAAGTGTGTACTTGTTTGTGTGAGTTTGTGTTGTTGTCCAGACATGAGACCCATTCCGAAATGAAGGGGGGATGCAGACACATGGCCGACCAATTACTGCCAAATGTCAGGGTTAAAGCAAACCCTGCGCTGGAGAGAGATCCTTCATTTGTTCTGGAGAAAATGTCATACTGTGTCTGCCGGCCCCCTCCAAGAGAAATAGAGTGAAGGGGAGCAAGAGAACAAGAAGTGAGGCAATATCTTAGTGCCATTCAAAAAAAGAGAGATTGTTTGGTTTGTGGTAGAGCTCTCCAGAGCAGACAAGTTCGGAGTGTAAATATGATGCGATATGTGAAGATTCTCAATTTTTTATTTTTTTAATAAAAAGATGCACCAAAACACAAGTATATCTTTTTATAAAGGGAAAAAATAACAAAACTGAATTTATTTTATTTGTTAAAATACTGTTTTACAATAACAAAACAGGTCTGTCAAATTAAATTTGCATTTTGGTTGAATAGAAATAATATAATGAATGTGTTTATATGCACATTGTTACACAATTACGCTTAATAAGCCAACAACATGTGTGGTCATGTAAATGCATTAAACAGCTTTCCTTTATCAGGATACAGTCATGAATGTCTTAAGAATAAACTGTTCTGCATGGGTAGATTTTTGCCCATTACCCCTGATTTCACATTGCATGCAAAAACTTTGCATGCTTTACCTTTATTGGTGTGCATGTAAACATGCTCATTGTTCATTGATCTAATGTCACAATACACTTTGGCCCAGATTTACTAAGATCTCAAATAAATGGTGCTAATTGGCTTGTGCAAACTATGAATTTGTGTGTGCATATCATGGACATTTTGTGGGTGATTTACTAAGAAAAATCGTGCAAATAACAACATGTGCAAATATGTTGGACACACCCTCCAAAAGGAGTCTTTTGCGTGTGGTACTTGCACCAAATGCAATTACAGTACAGCTCTCACTAAATACCATTCTATTTTTATTCAATATGGCATTTATGTGATATCATCATAAAATCCATGCTATTTAACAGGTGTAAGAGTAGTTGATGAGAGTGCACATGACACTCTTCACTTGAAATGTTCATAATTCACAAAGAAAATACAATATTATGTACATGTAAAGCCATCGTGTAACTGGTCCTGCTCGATCCGCTCCAAGCGGGATTCAAACCGGTGTCTCTGGCTAACGAGAAGGCTAAAGGCTACAGCCCCAAGCGTCAGTCGCTAGTGCGCCTCTTGAGGCCAGGGGAGTGAAGTTTACATACTGCACAGCTATCACGTACCAGCTGGCTTCCGTTACACTCACCCCCCCTAAATCTCACTCCTATCCGGGTCACGGCACCACTGTAACCGGTCCTGCTCGACCCGCTCCGAGCAGGATTCGAACCGGCGTCTCAGGCATGGGAGGCGTGCGCGCTAACGAGGAGGCTAAAGGCTACAGCCTCTAGCGTCAGTCGCTAGTGCGGCTCTTGAGGCCAGGGGAGTGAGGGTTACACACTGCACAGCTACCTACCAGCTGCCTCCCATTACACTTATGCTACCGTTACAATCGCACCACTGATGTATACTTAAATGAACTCTGAATTTCAAAACGCGATTATCTTGACAATGGCGAAGTTATCTGCGCATGAGAGAGATACAGGATACAGAATTTGCGCTCTCTGCTCGTTTCACAGGATCAAGACGAAATCTGTTCGGCATTCAGGTGTGTATCGGCCTTCCTACTGGAAAGAACCTGCACTTAAAATATTTAGCAATATTTCGGCAGTTAAAAACAATGTTTAAAACATTAAATTACGACATACTTTGGGCATAGATTGTTAGTAGGTTTATGTTAGTTTGTTAGTTTCGAGTTTTAAAATAATAGAATAAAAAGTTTTTTCATGAGTATCAATTTAATTTCACATTAATGTGTGTCAATAAAGGGTGTTCTATGTACTATCTATTCTCAAAGTCTCCTTTTTGTCACAATGACAGCATGATGCACAGTGCAAATCAGATTAATACCTGCCTTTCATTTGTATTAATTTGCTCTCTTTGTTTCCAATACTGAAATGACTTTCAGGCTTGATAAATCACTTTGCGGGTGCAATTTGATTAATTTGCATCTAGACCGCCCTTTATTATGTGCATTTGGAGGTACACCTCTAAATTGCATATTCATGTTGGAAAAACACGCACAAATTGCCATGACATGCTATTTTGTGCATTTGAAAAACGCATCTTTAAAAGACTACGTTAGTAGATCAGCTCTGACCTTTTTTAGCATGTTATCAAGTTTGCACATGTTTTTATACATGCAAACCTTTAGTAAATCGGGCATATGTCTTTTTCCCCCAAAAATATTAATGTCAAAAATGACTCTTATGGCTAGAATATCAATACTGAATTGAGGTAAAATATTGCAATACTTTTGACATGTTAATCTTTTCCTCCACACCTCTAAGAAACAATATAGGTAGTATGTAAGTATGCTTTTCCAAACATAGCTAATTTCTTCAGATACACCAACACAGACAATGCAACCACTCAGGAAATGGACATATCACTTTCGAAAGTTCATACCTGAAATCAGCCGCATTCAGCTGAATTACTGGCAAGCGCCATCCCCCATCAGACACTTTTGCATTAATTCATGTGCAAACACATTTCACTTTAGCGCAACCTCCAAAACACAAATTGGATGGAAACCAGGAAGTAATTGCATTCATGTAAACAATGGTGAGTGCGATTTGGAGTTTGCATTTTTGCTCTGAAATACAATTTTTACTCCATTGACGGTTAGGTTTTGGGTTGGGGACAGAGTTAATAAAATATGCATTCCTGTTGACTGTATTACATCATATCAGTGGCGTAGCCACATGTATGCCAGGGTGTGCAAATGCCACCCATAAAGTAAGCTTTCACACCCAAATGAAATAGGTTTTTTTACGCTTAATTATAGTATATAGGAGTGTGAATTGTATCAATATAATGCTGAAACTTCGATGCATCGATTACAGAATTTAATAATTAACTCTAATGACTATAGTAAACAGTGTGTTACAGAGGCCGTCTCAGATTACACGTGCACTCTCGTAACAGACACGGTGCACGTAACTGATGAAACAAGCACGCACTTTATATTAAGACATTCTATGCTACCCAGTTTGGATTTCTGACATTATTCATAATTGCGCCATCTATATAAGCAAATAAGTTAATTGTTCTTTTCCTCCCCAATTCTGATATATGTGGAATATTTGGAGAATACACTTTAAAAGGTAGGCTATACTGTACCACAGTGGTTCTGAAAGTGTGGGGCATGCCCAGTAGGGGGGTTGCAGTGTAAAGCATTTATATTTTTCCATTGATTATGGTATAAATATTGGGGGGGGTTGTAATGGCATGTTTTATAATTGGGAGGTTACCTCCCCCCATCCCCCCTGGAATCTACGCTCCTGTATATAAGTTGTTAATTCTGTGACCCTGCTTGGTTTAAAGGTCAGACTTACCTGCCTGTATGATTACAGATTTTATTTATATTTCAATTAATGGTTCAGTAAATGTGGCCTGCTACTCGACCTGCACTTAAGATCTGTGAAGATGATGTGAGCCGCGTCTTTCGGAAACAAAAGACGAGGAAGGCTTCAGGCCCAGATGGCGTCTCACCAGCGTATCTTCGATCCTGTGCTAACCAGCTGGCCCCCATCTTCACACAGATCTTCAATAGATCACTGGAGCAGTGTGAAGTCCCATGCTGCTTCAAACGCTCAATCATTATTCCTGTCCCAAAGAAACCAAAAATCACAGGACTTAATGACTACAGACCTGTTGCCCTGATGTCTGTGGTCATGAAATCATTTGAGAGACTGGTGTTGGCCCACTTGAAGAACATTACTGAACTCTTTCTAGATCCCCTTCAATTTGCTTATCGAGCAAACAGGTCTGTGGATGATGCAGTCAACATAGGATTGCATCATATCCTGCAACATCTGGACAGACCAGGGACATATGCAAGGATCCTTTTTGTGGACTTCAGTTCAGCTTTCAACACCATCATCCCAGCTATACTCCAGAATAAATTACACCAACTCTCTGTTCCCATGTCTATCTGTCAGTGGATTACCAGCTTTCTGATGGACAGGCAGCAGCTTGTGAGACAGGGGAAACTTCTAGCACCTGTACAGCCAGCACTGGTGCCCCCCAGGGATGTGTGCTCTCCCCACTACTCTTCTCCCTCTTCACCAACGACTGCATCGCCAAGGACCCCTCTTTCAAGCTCCTGAAGTTTGCAGATGACACCATTGTCATCGGCCTCATCCGAGATGACAATGAGACTGCATACAGAAGGGAGGTTGAACAGCTGGCTGTCTGGTGCAGTCAAAACAACCTTGAGCTGAACACTCTCAAAACGGTGGAGATCATAGTGAACTTTAGGAGAAACACCCCAACACTGACCCCCCTCACCATTCTAAACAGCACTGTGGCAGCAGTGGAGTCATTCAGGTTCCTGGGCACTACCATCTCACAGGACCTGAAGTGGAAGACCCACATTGACTCCATTGTGAAAAAAGGCCCAGCAGAGGTTGTACTTCCTTCACCAGCTGAGGAAGTTCAACCTGCCACAGGCACTGCTGATACAGTTCTACTCAACAGTCATTGAGTCTGTCCTCTGCACTTCAGTAACTGTCTGATTTGGTTCAGCTATGAAATCAGACATCAGAAGACTACAAAGGACAGTTCGGACTGCTGAGAGGATTATTGGTTGCCCCCTCCTCCCTTCAAGAACTATACATTTCCAGAGTGAGGAAAAAGGCTGGAAAAATCACTCTGGACCCCACTCACCCTGCCCACTACCTTTTTGGACTGTTGCCTTCTGGCCGACACTTCAGAGCTCTGAGCACCAGAACCGTCAGGCACAGGAACAGTTTTTTCCCTCAGGCTATCCATCTCATGAACAGTTAAAACTGCCCCATTGAGCAATAATTAAGGTGCAATACACAGTTTAGTCTTTCTTATATTTATCCAACACTTCCAACCTCTTCTTCCATTTCATTCCTCTGAGAAAAAAACAAAAAAACATTTGCACTGTACATAACAGATTGTATTAGATTTGCACTACCCATGTGTATGTGTGTATGTATGCATGTGTGTGTCTGTACGTATGTGTATAATTAGATTTATTTTTTATTTTTTATTATTATCTATGTCTTGCTGCTGTTTTTGTATTGTTTGTTTTTATTGTTGTACACTGGAAGTTCCTGTCACCAAGACAAATTCCTTGTATGTGTAAGCATACTGGGCAATAAAGCTGATTCTGATTCTGATTCTGATTGATGTTCTCAGACGCGAAGGCAATTGAGATTCATCCTAAGCCACCCGGATTGAGGCAAGTCACTCCACCACCATGAGGACTTTGCAGCGCATTGGCAAGTTGTGCTCTTTCCAAATTGGGTAGAAAAAATAAAAAAATAAATGGTTCAGTAAATGTTTATGTGATGATACGCAAATCTATTATGCATAATCAATGGTCTACTTGCCATCTGTTTGAATCGTGTTAGACATGATATTATCCTTTATTCATGCTGGCTTAATAATTCATGTAACAACAGTGTTATTTTTGTTGTTATTATGAACCAAAACTCCCTGTACTCCATAAATAATAATAATTAAAAACTGGTGCATTTTTTTGTCAATTGTCCTGTGTAATGCAAATGTTCTCACCATTTATATGTGTATTTAGCACATTTGGGAAATAATTATGAATTCTAATTTAATTCTAAAACAATTTATTTGAATTTCACAACATATTATTAAGCCTTGTACAGTATATTGGTATATTAACAGGGCTACCTACTCCATTGATAAAAGTCATATTAATTTGTTTAGTTAAGTCATTAAAACAACACAGGGCTAAAAAATAATTATAGCTGAAAAGAAATTGATGCTGTGGCTGTTAACTTTCACTTTATTGTGATTTAATTCTTGCAAACTCAAGTTTTCACTTGGCACACCCAGAGTCTCTTTTGGCGCCACTTTGTGGGCATTTCACCTGTAAACTGAGAGGGGTCTGTCTGTTACGCCCCCTCCAAATAACCAGCGAAATCCTGAAGTCTTGGAACAGTTGGATGCCACATTCATACACTGTGTTTATTTAGAGTCCCACAGCAACCATCCACCTATCCATAACTCTAAACCTAACCATGACCACAAAGATAAAAAAATAAAAATTAAATAATTAAATATACCGCAAATTAAAAGTTCTTTTGAATTCAATCATGCCATCATATCATTAGGTGGCGACAGTGAGGGGAAATGTAATGAAAGTGAAGAGGAGAAGAAGCTAGCAGTATGCTAAGCTAATGGGCTGTATATCTATGGGCTAACCGATTAGCTTGTAAGCTAACAGAACAGATTAATGTTTCAGATTAATTAATCTTACCATTTAGATCTTTTTAATTACTGGACAAGCAGAAATTTTACAAACACCTTTAGGAAAAGAGTAAAGAGCACTTCCACAAAATTTCACATTAAACAATTAAGTTCAGTTTACAATTTATATATTTTGTTTAATAATATGATATGTGACATAATTTAAAAGTTATTCTTTGTCATATTGAAAGAGTTAAGAGTAAATTAATCATACAGCAATTGAATAGGATTTTAAATGTTATTGTAGCCAATAGAATCGCTTGATGATCCAAGGGGGGCGTTACATGTAGTGGGCATGTTGGGAAGTGGGTGTTACTTGTAGTCTTGCGGGACGCAGACAGATACACATAGGTAAACTGGAGCTCACGTGTGTCCATACGATCAACAACACTTCCAGCTTCAGCCACTGGGGGCATGATTCAAAATTCAGTAAGCACAGAGTGATTTCTGCAGCAGAACTTTTGACCTACTGTCGCCGAATTCACAGAGAGAAAGACAGACACTCACTAAACAAATCAAGAAAGTGAGATAGACAGACAGACAGCAAAGTGACATTCATTCAAACATGCTTAAATGACACACACATGCAGGTGGGCAGACGAACACTTTATGGTGTGTTTTATGGAGTCTAGAGCTCTGACCCAGTCGACACTATCTTTGGGCCAGCGGAACACGAATAGAAGCCCCTTCTGGAGCCCACAGCACTGGATGTGCATAATGAAACGTGCTTTACAGGACACTTTAATTCAATGAATGGAGAGAGGGAGAGAGAGAGAGACAGAGAGAGACTGAGAACGAGAGAGCACCAGGTGCTCATTTATCTTCAGTAATTTGTTTATGGCAAGTGGAGTCTGGCTGGGTTTGAGGGTGGAACTTGTGAACAGACATCACAGTGTGTGTGTGTGTGTGTGTGTGTGTGTGTGTGTGTAACTGAGAGTAAGTTTGTGTGTTCAGAAAATCTAGGATGAGAACCTGGAAATGTTTCCATTAGTGGAGCAGATGAGATTCAGAGTCCAAGTGGGCTGCTGTCCCTGCTGGAAAATCCAGCTAAAATTAGATTAAAGTGGTTAATGGTGTTACATGGTTTCTAGCTGGTCTAAGCTGGTCAAAAGCTGGTCCAATCTGGTTTAGTTAGTTAATCAAGTGAATTATCTGCAGGTGAACCTCTATAGGGCTGTAAGACCACCAGAAAATAAACCTGGTCTCATAAAATCACGTTACTATACCTACATTTTTGCTCAATTATATTTATGTGGCTCTTTATGTGTATCGCGGCTGTTTCCTAGTGAAACGAACACTAGAGGCGCTACAACAATGACCTTTCACACAAATCACGTATAAAATGGCAGATTATCACTTTATAAACGTTCTTTTCACCCCGTTCCTCTTTCACTTTCACTATAGCGCATGACTTATTTTATCATTTGCATTACATAACCAACTACATTTACATGCTTTTTCAAGCGTGATTAAATTGTGTGTTAGCTCAAGTGATGCATTAGCTCAACAAACGAGTCGACATGTGAGCTGAAAGTGTCATAAAAGCACCACAAAATGATGTGGATGCTTCAGCAATTGCATTTATCATCTCACATTTGCTTTTTATGACACTATTGGTTAGGTTTAGGTTTAAGGTTTAGGGTAGGGAGGTCGGTTTTGTTGATTTAAAACTCAATAGAGCATTAGCCCTAAAAACCTCATCCGTTTGGGTGAAAAGTTTACTAGCTTTTAGCGCCACACAGTGGACATTTTACCTCGAGACATTTAATGAACCGCATAATATCATTTTGCAAAAATGTCGCCACTGTCACAGAATTTTTAGGAGATCTGGCTAAGTTGCGATGGTTTTCATTATGGCGGGACATACCAATTTTATACAATTTTCATTAATTTTTTGGTCCATTTTCCAGGACATTGAATTTTCAATGTGTACATCTCAAATCAAATCAAATCAAATCACTTTTATTGTCACACAACCATATACACAAGTGCAATAGTATGTGAAATTCTTGGGTGAAGTTCCGAGCAACATAGCAGTCGTGACAGTGATGAGACATATACCAATTTACAATAAACATCAGATTTACAACACAATTAAAATCTAATATACACATAATTACACACAACACAATACACAAATAATAACATACACTGTACAGTATACAATACACACAATACAATAAAAAAGTATATATATATATATATATAGAATGTACAGTATTGTACTGTATTGACATTCAGGCTGTTGGTTGATAGTCAGTTGTTAAGAGAGAACATAATATAATAATAATAATATAATTTATAATAGTCCGGTGTGAGATATAATAGTAAGAGTAATAAAGTGCAGGGCTGATGTATTTTGATCGTGGGAGATCAAGAGTTCAGAAGTCTGATTGCTTGGGGGAAGAAGCTGTCATGAAGTCGGCTGGTGCGTGTCCTGATGCTGCGATACCGCCTGCCTGATGGCAGCAGTGAGAACAGCCCATGGCTTGGGAGTCTCTGATCCTCCGAGCTTTTTTCACACACCGCCTGGTATATATGTCCTGGAGGGAGGGAAGCTCACCTCCGATGATGTGTCTGGCAGTTCGCACCACCCTTTGCAGTGCTTTGCGGTTGTGAGCGGTGCTATTGCCATACCAGGCGGAGATACAGCCAGTCAGGATGCTCTCCACAGTGCAGGTGTAGAACCGTGTGAGGATGTGGCGGTTCATTCCAAACTTCCTCAGCCGTCTCAGGAAGAAGAGGCGCTGATGAGCCTTCTTCACAACGACTTCAGTGTGGACGGACCATGTGAGTTCCTCAGTGATGTGGACACCCAGGAACTTGAAGCTGTTGACTCTCTCCACTGGTGCTCCATTGATGGTGATGGGACTGTGTTCTCTATCTCTTCTCCTGAAGTCCACCACAAGCTCCTTTGTCTTACTGACGTTGAGGGAGAGGTTGTGCTCCTGACACCAGTGTGTCAGAGTGTGCACCTCCTCTCTGTAGGCTGTTTCATCATTGTCAGTAATCAGACCTACCACCGTCGTATCATCAGCAAACTTAATGAAGGCATTGGAGCTATGTATTGCCACACAGTCATGTGTGTACAGGGAATACAGGAGGTATCTGCTTAAAAATGTGTTTTGTCAACTTTTAGTACACTAGCTTATCGATGACCTCAAAGATAGACAGATTGACTAAAAGCCACAATTTTGATATGGTGACTTTAAATGTGGTCGTCACTCCCAACATTTTGCAGTGTGTACCTGACCACTGTGCCAGTATCTTCAGGACATTAATTAAATGAGTTCTGATCATAGAACTGACAAGCAAATATTGAGGTTCTACATTTTTATTAAATCTCAAACACTTCAATTAAACTTCCAGGCGAGACCTCAGCGTTTTAATTAATTCTGGCATAATTCTGTTTTCTTATTTAGTTAAATAAGGACAATATGGAAAGGGGTAGTTGTGATTGAGATCAGCCTAGATAATGATGTCAGAGAGACGGACTGTTTCTTGTTAAGATTGTGAAGATGACTACATGTGCTTGCCATATGACTGACTCTGCAGGTCCACGTGTCCACTCTAAAAGTGCAGGATCAGTTGAGAAAACACATTTATGTTTGTTTGCCTGCTCTATGAATCATTCCTAAATAGAATTACCGCCATGCTTTATCGTCCCGTTGAACTTCCTTATCGCTCTTTCTGTTTCCATCTCTTTTCTCTCCTTGTGCTCTGTCACTCCACTCATCCCCACGGGGCAGGAGAGTGGGCTGCAGTTGTTTATCTGTTGTCTTCCATCTTTATGGCTTTATCAGGGGACGCTGGAGCGAGACAGGAATTACAGAAGTAGATTACAGCAAATTGTTAAATGAATAGAATACTGCGCTGAGAGGAAGAGTGAGGAAAGGTATAAATGGATGGACACTGGGAATGAGTTAGTCTCATGTAGTCAGACGTTTGACTTAACGGCAAAAGTTCTGGTCCGTATTACATCCTATTCTATTCTGGCCAAGAACCGCCCACTTAGAAAGGAAGAGTCGTCTGACTGACATGTAAAGTGACCAATCACAGTTTGTTTATTTTTTTTGGGGGGGGGGTGTATCTAAAAATATACCTCATTAAAAAAACGGATGAAAAAAATATAAAAAAATGAATGCTTGTACAGAGAAAAAAAGAAAAATAACAAAAAGTACTGAGTGCAGGATAGTACAGATAATACATGCACACTATTTCACAGACATAACAAAGAAAACAAAGTAGATTATAAAGTTACGCTTGTGGATATATAGCTTACTTTCTATTAATGCAGAAAATAGAACTGAATATCTTTTAAAAATACAGTGTCACTAACCTCAATCCAGTGATTGTGAACATACAGGGACCCAACTAAAAGCGAATACCAACTGAGTATAATTTATTAAGAATCCAAATATCGGGGGCCTGGGTAGCTCAGCGAGTATTGACACTGACTACCACCCCTGGAGTCGCGAGTTCGAATCCAGGGCATGCTGAGTGACTCCAGCCAGGCCTCCTAAGCAACCAAATTGGCCCGGTTGCTAGGGAGTGTAGAGTCACATGGGGTAACCTCCTCGTGGTCGCGATTAGTGGTTCTTGCTCTCAATGGGGCATGTGGTAAGTTGTGCGTGGATCGCAGAGAGTAGCATGAGTCTCCACATGCTGTGAGTCTCCGCAGTGTCATGCACAACGAGCCACGTGATAAGATGTGCGAATTGACTGTCTCAGAAGCGGAGGCAACTGAGACTTGTCCTCCGCCACCCAGATTGAGGTGAGTAACCGCGCCATCACAAGGACCTAGTAAGCAGTGGGAATTGGGCATGCCATATTGGGGAGAAAAATAAATAAATAAATAAATTAGAATCCAAATATTACAAGTATTGCCGCACTTGGCTTTGCTTTCAAAAGCATAGATGTCTCATCCAACACCTCAATGACATACATCCACAGCACCCCCCTGTGGACTCGGTTGTAACTGCGAGATGTGGTAATCGATTCAGAGGGAAAATACTAGGGCTGTCAAATCAAAAATTCGATATTTGTTGAATTTAAGACAAAAAACACACTTTCGAATGCTTAAACTGTGCATTTTGAATTTTGGATGTGTGCCAAGCACTGACGATGATTCCAGACCGGTTGCATTTTTTCACTAAAAAATGCTAAACGCAGCTCAACTAATACAGTTTAACATAAAGCAGGTGTCTCGAGACAAGTTTTAAAGGTTGAAGAAGGCCTTGACACTTGACACGGCATCTAAAAAAGCACTCCTGCGCGAGATGCTGAATAACCGAACAAAACACGGCCAAACAATCAAAGACGTTCGTCTAGCGTGAGTTAACATAGAAAAACAAATGGTAAACTGGCTGTTCGGTGAGAACAGCCCCTTAAATGGAGGTCTTTGACCATTGCATTTTATCTTTTCAGCATTTCTCAGATTAAGCAATGGGTTTTTAATTGTATTTATTTCTTTTGTCAGGAAAGAATTTCAATTTTGAAATGTGCGTCTCGAGATCTTCACGTCCTGTTAGATTCTGTTGGCCCCATCTGTTTGAACAACCCCTATCTGGGCTTTAGTCTGAGCCGCTTCATCACCGAGTTCAGCCAAAAAGCACTGCTATCTGGAAATATTACTACCGTAAATACAACTGTAATGAATGAAAAATACTGTGGTATCGCTGTTTTATTAAGCTTGAGTCTGAGGTAGTACTCTGGCACCAGTCCTTGTCTGTGCGCATCTTCGGCATATGCGCCTGCCGCTGATTGTACTAAAAGAGTATCGCAAAGCAGTTGTTGTGCGCATGCGTCGAACTCGTTCATATTTGCTCGCAGTTAAAAGAATATACTTTGAGAGGCAACGCGCTCGACTAGGTGTAATCTGATCTGGAACGCACAAAATATGTGTAAATGTGTGTTTGAATTTTACTCTGTCACCCTAAGTGAGATTCTCATAGTTTTTGTGCCAGAAAAGTGGTGCAGATTAACTATTTTAAATTATATGTTTGATAATTAGCTTCACCAGCACTGATCAGCAGATGCACAAAATCATATAATGAGAGCTTTTGAAAAGTGTGACATATTAGAGAAGATCCAGAAAGAGAGAGGCAGTTAGCGCCTTTTGTCTGTGCTGACGTGCTTGATTGTTTCAGTTTAATTGTCTGATCATCTCGCGAAATGAGCTTTAAGCCCCAGTTGACATTTTCACTGAGAAGGGAAGGAGAAAGAGACAGAGGTTTTCAGTTTCTCAGGTCATGCAATATAAATCTCTCTTTAGGCTGAGGCTAAAGCTTTTTATCTACACCAAAGCACACTGTATGTGTGTATGTGTGTATATGTGTGTATGTGTTGCTGCTATTAAACATTTGTTCCTCTATTAGAGCTCACGGAAGCAGAAGAAAGAATCAATGACACACCCACATGACCCATCACCACTGTCCTCACATATGGACGGAGAAAAGATGTAGAGGAATACATTGAGATCTTTCAGGTTAACTCACTTATCCAGGACCAGTTTTAAGGGGTCATAAGGAGGATTTATATATTTTCCTTGATCTTTTAAAAATAAAAAAGCTTGATGTACTATTAAACCTTTCTGTAACTTTGAGAGAATAAGAGCTTTTATTGAAATTAAGCTGTAGAAACGGCCAATCAGAAATCCTTATGGTTGCGACATCACTCACATTAATCAATAAATTAACGTTTCATTGTCAATTACGCCTATTCGTTATTCAGAAACTTGGCCTGCCCAGTCACAGTGAGGTAATAAGGAGAAAGTAGGATGGATACTGTTATTCCGAAACACCAGATGAGAGTGGGAAAGTTACGCCCCGTTTCCTCCTGGTATTAAGATGCATCTCGGGTTATCTGATCACATGTGGTCAGGTGAGACACATCGCTGTTTACACCTGGTCTCTAAATGCCTGTCTCCTGTGATCACTTGTGTTTGGATTTGGAGGGGAAGGACTCTGTTTCATGACGACATACATCAGTCACTATGTCAGTGTGTTACTGCATGATATTAAAGCGCAACAAAGTCAGAAAAGACAAAGCACGGAACAAAACGGCGCTCTGTTTCTCCCAGATGCGGTTGAAATTTAATCTAAGCACAAACGCAACATGTCAAGCAGAATTATCCGTTATTTTAGTGGATTACCTGTAATAAAGAAGCTTCAACTGTTCATGCTTGTCATCTGTGTTGATGTCAGACATACTGAAGATTCGTGAAGCTCACGTGATTGTGTATGTATCAGCTTTTTTTAAATGTTCCGATCGGACGGTTATTTCCTTTTAAAGTCGCTCATAAAGTTTAAATCTTGTTTTAGCGCAGCGGTTGATTGACAGGTGAGGAGTGGCACTTCACTGCTGCCAGGACGTATACAGAACAGATTAGCGTTTACACCTCAAATGCGATCTGGTCACATGCGTTTTTGACCACATTCGTATGTGGTTTTTGTGATACGATCACAAAACGTTTTAGACCCCGTTTAGACCTGTGATGTAGATTAAAAATAGCCAGCTCATAAAGTCATTTGTATAGGAATCGGACTACACTGGTTGCACAATGTGTTTGATTCACTAAAAATAACCGGCTCTTTAGAGACATTCATGCAGGAATCAGACTACACTGTTCGCGCTATGTATGTGTGTTTGATTCATTAAAAGAACTGGCTAATAAGAGTAATTCGTTCAGGAAATGGACTTTACTGGCCACGCTGAATGTTTCATGCTGTAGATTCGAATGAATCAGATCATAAGAATCCATCATTCAGGAATCGGACTACACTGGTTGCGCTGTGTGCGTTTTGATTCATAAAAACAAAAACAGCTAATAAGAGTGATTCATTCAGGAATCGGACTACACTAGTCGTGCTGTATGTTTCGCGCTGTAGATTTGAATGAACCAAATCATAAGAGTCTTTTGTTCAGGAATCGGACTGCACTGGTCACGCTGTAGATTCAAATGAACCAATTCATAAGAGTCATTTGTTCAGGAATCGGAGTACACTGGTCACGCTGTAGATTCGAATGACCCAATTCATAAGAGTCATTTGTTCAGGAATCGGAGTACACTGGTCACGCTGTAGATTCGAATGACCCAATTCATAAGAGTCATTTGTTCAGGAATCGGAGTACACTGGTCAAGCTGTAGATTCGAATGAACCAATTCATAAGAGTCATTTGTTCAGGAATCGGACTACACTGGCCGTGCTGTAGATTCGAATGAACCAAATCATAAGAGTCTTTTGTTCAGGAATCGGACTGCACTGGTCACGCTGTAGATTCGAATGAACCAATTCATAAGAGTCATTTGTTCAGGAATCGGAGTACACTGGTCACGCTGTAGATTCGAATGACCCAATTCATAAGAGTCATTTGTTCAGGAATCGGAGTACACTGGTCAAGCTGTAGATTCGAATGAACCAATTCATAAGAGTCATTTGTTCAGGAATCGGACTACACTGGCCGTGCTGTAGATTTGAATGAACCAAATCATAAGAGTCTTTTGTTCAGGAATCGGTCTACACTGGTCACGCTGTATGTTTTGCGCTGTAGATTTGAATGAACCAATTCATAAGAGTCTTTTGTTCAGGAATTGGACTGCACTGGTCACACTGTATGTTTTTGATTCACTAAAAAGAACCGGCTTAAAATAGTCATTTGTTCAGGAATTGGACTACACTGGTCGTGCTGTAGATTCGAATGACCCAATTCATAAGAGTCATTTGTTCAGGAATCGGACTACACTGGTCACGCTGTAGATTCGAATGAACCAAATCATAAGAGTCATTTGTTCAGGAATCAGACTGCACTGGTCACACTGTATGTTTTTGATTCACTAAAAAGAACCGGCTCAAAATAGTCATTTGTTCAGGAATGGGACTACACTGGTTGGGGTGTATGTTCACGCTGTAGATTCAAAGAAACCAGATCATAAGTGTCATTCGTTTAGGAATGGTCGTGCTGTGTTTATGATTCACTAAGCTCATAAGAGTAATTTGTTCCGGAATCGAATCACGCTTGTTGTGCTGTATGTTTCACGCTGTAGATTCAAAGAAATTAGATCATAAAAGTTATTTGTTTGGGAATCAGACTACACTGTGTATTTACGATTCACTAAAAAGAACCGTATTTTTGCATTCGTAAATTTTTGCAGCATTACTAGATAAATGCTCTTTTTGGACTTTGGAGGAAGTTTTGAGTTCTGAAAGTTACAGTTTGTTGTATACAGTACACTGAACTCCTTTTTCAAAAGATCAAGGTAAATTTCACCCCTAAGATTTTTACAGAACTGAAAACAGAACTCTATGCCTGATATAACATGTTAACCCAGAGTTCCTCTTTTGGATAAATCTGTTTAATAATCACTCTGAATGGAGGATGTCTTGGAGGAAATCGGGTCAGTTTGTATAACATCATCAGTTTTTGTCAGGATTCCATTTCCTCCTTTCTATTTCTCTCTCACATACACACACATACACCCCACATTTTAGCCATCTGTCAAAATGCTGGTACTATAACAGTGTGTTAGGGTCATGTGACTTGCCGAAGAAAATATTAAATTACTGTATCCATGACAACAAGCCAAAAGAACCAAGCAGATATCACAGTCCAGAATGGCCACAAGAGGAAATAAGTTTTAAAGGGCAAAATTAAAGAAGAGGCGTTAAGAAAGCAGTCATCTTAGAATTAATTAACATTCCAGTAAGCCTGCAGCAGGGGCCTAATTATTTGATTTATGTGTCTTAATTTAAGATTATATCCATTCATAACTATTAAAGAAGATTGCATCTAAGTGGACAGAGATTCAGCATATGGTTACGTAACTCTCTGGCTCTGCCAGCTCGCTCACATGCACAAGAATTGCATTTGTTTTCATCCTGGAGCAAAACTCTGGACCGCTCACTAACCCCAGAGCACAAGTCCAGCGTTCCAGCTCAGTGGGTCGCCACGGTGATTTGTGCATCAGATGATGCTATTAAACATGGTAAAAGAATGACAATGGGCAAATGTAATAATGAAAGCCAGTGGTGTTTGTGAAGGCGCTGAAATACAGGTGGTGTAAAGAGTATGAATGCTTTCTTTCATTCGCCAAGCATCACTTTTACTATTGCTCATACTTAGGCAACTCCTAACCTTAAAACATATATAATATATAACATTTTGACGTGTAACTCATCCCACACCATTTCTGATACTATCACAAGCCCTTTTGACATTTAATAATTTGCAGAATGTGAAGTATTGATATGGACAGTTCAGATTTCACTAGTTAAAACACTAATTCTTGATATCAGGAATGGAATTACTACTAGTGAAAGTGCTATTTTTTTTATATCTGTAATTTGGTTTTGTGGCAATGTTAATTTCAGATATCTGTAATGTCATTGTAACTAGTAATAAGGCCTTTTAAGATATCTTTAATCACTCTTCAATTTATTTATTTCTGAAATACCAAATCTGTTCGTGTTGAAATACATTTACGGATCTCAAAAATTAGCATTTTCATGCTGAGTGACTCCAGCCAGGTCTCCTAAGCAACCAAATTGGCCCGGTTGCTAGAGAGGGTAGAGTCACATGGGGTAACATCCTCATGGTCCCTATAATGTGGTTCGTTCTCGGTGGGGCACGTGGTGAGTTGAGTGTGGATGTCGCGGTGGATGGCGTGAAGCCTCCACATGCGCTATGTCTCCGTGGCAACGTGCTCAACAAGCCACGTGATAAGATGCGCGGGTTGACAGTCTCAGACATGGAGGCAACTGGGACTTGTCCGGACTGAAGCGAATCACTACGCGACCACGAGGACTTAAAAGCACATTGGGAATTGGGCATTCCAAATTAGGGAGAAAAAGGGGAGAAAAAATAGCATTTGCACAAGTTGTAATTTAACTGTTGATATCAGGAATGGATATTTGTACAAGTAATAATGTCATTATTGATTTGAAAACGATAATTTTTACTAGTAAGAAATGCACAGCTGATATGTGAAAGTGGAACTTGTTCAGCTAGTAATATCTATTGATCATAGATATCTAATTGGGTTTTGAATAGGAGTGAATGGCAGATCACTGTGAAATTCTATTAATGAAAATGCAATTGTTTTTTACTACTTGAAATTCCATTTTTGATGTCAAGAATGTGTATTTCCACAAGTAATGACATAATTTTTTATATCAAGAATTAACGTTTTTACTAGTGCAAACATAATTACTGATATCAAAAATGAGAACTTTCACTTGTATTAATTCCATTCCTGGGCCCGTATTCACAAAGATTTTTATCTTACCACCACGAGTTCTCCAAAGAGTTCCTAGCTAGGAGTTTTTGCTTAAAACCTATTCACAAAACTACTAAGAGCAAGTTTTACTAAGGACATCTTAAGATAAGATAAGTCCCGCCTTACAGGTGAAATCACCTTTTAGATACAGACATCGCCTGTCAATCAACTCACATGCGCATTAGCTATACAATCTGAGAAAATTGCGTTTTTAGCATAATCTGTGGTAAAGAAGCACCATTTATGATACCAGTGTTGTCAAATTTTACTGATGATTTGAAATATGTTCTGTGATCATAATCTTGACCAACCGTTTTGGAGATTTCGGTCTTTCCCCATTCAAGTAGATAGGAGCTGCACTGGCATGACTGGAATTAGCCTCCCGAGAGCGTTCCAAAGATGCCCGACAGTGGACTGACTCACTAGAAAGACTTTGGTAAGGTGGAGTTGACCTCGTGCTATGGATGACATCACATTTTTTAGCAAGCTCTTTCAAATCGCCCTTAGTGATTGGTAGACAGGGAACCGCTACAATGTACTAACATTAAAATACAAAGTATTTATTGTGTAAAATTCTCACAAGATTCACATCTGCTGCTATTGAGGTTGAGGTACAGGTAGGTTTAGGAGTAGGGTTAGGGTATATCGACTGACCACTACTTTTCAGGGAAATTAATTAACCTACAAATGTCTTGCTTACAGTTGTCTGCGAGGCTTCTGACAAACACAAAGAAAAGGGACGATATTTCACCTGTTTTAGCCTCATTACACTGGTTACCTATAAAATACAGAATCAATACAAAGTGCTCCTGTTTGTTTTTAAAGCTGTTCATAGTCTGGCTCTGGAGTACATCTCGGATTTAATCAGTGTCTTCCAATCACAAAGATCTCTTCGTTCAACTCTCTGTCCCCAGCTCTCATCTGAAGCGTAAAGGCGATTGCGCCTTTTCGGTTGCGGCACCGAGACTGTGGAATGATTTACCTCTGTACTTTAAATTGTCCTGCACTCTTGACATGTTTAGAAGTGGTCTTAAGACTTATTTATTCTCTTTGGCATTTGATTAGATGTTTTTATAAATGGTTTAAATGTGTCATTTTCTGCTCTTGTTTTACTATGTAATGTATTGTATCTTTAGCCTACTTTGTAGAGTTGAAATTGTGTTATAAATAAAGTTTGAGTTGAGTTGAGTTGTCTCTGAATATTAAGCTTGGATAGAAAAAAGTATTTTACCATCGACAAAAATTACTCCCATCAGCAGGATGCTGCAATTCCACTCCGAACATGTCCTGAGTTGTTATTAAGATCCTTAATGCAGTGAGTTGTGAGCTTAAACTATACTGCCAGTAAATGATTAAGAGTCAACCAGAGGAACTAATAGATGTGTGTGTGTAATACTAATGCACTTGAGCTCAAATCATCATCCTGTGCTTCTGATAAGGCTAATATACTTAGATCTAACTTAGAGCCAAAGAGGAAACACACCCACATATGAAGGCCAATTTTATTGCTCATAGGTTGCTCTTTCATAGCACTGGCGGAGACCTGATGAAGTTTTCAGTTACAATTTAAGTATCAACATTGTTTTGCCTAGAAATCCTTTGGAGAAATAAAAATAGACTCAATGGGATAGTTGTCATCCAGTAAGAGTATTGAGCTTTAAAAATGACTGTGGAAATCATAGCTCAGATCAGAGTTTATATTGAAATCTCTTACTTTTGCTCGCAGACTTCAGAATCTAGGCAAATGTGAGCACAGTTTGAGACTTACTTACAGTTTGGTTATTTCGGGAGGTTAGAGGGTGTAAAGCATATTATTGATTTATATGGTGACCCCATTGGTGCAGATTCACTGGCTAGGGAGTCTCTGTAATATTACTGCAATACTTCTTAATATATCACCGATATGAATCACATAAAGCAGCCAAATGGACACACGGCAGGCCTCTGAGAGCATCGTTATCTTCAGACAGAAAACAATAACCAAACTTCTCCTTATCTTTTTCTTTCTGTCTCTCTCTGTGTCTCGCTCTGCTAACTGCACTATTTAGGTGAACAAATATGGGGCTTGAGTTGTGTGTGAGTGTGTGTATGTGTGTCCTTCACCAGGGACGATTTCTTTCGTTTAGATTTCATCACGAGTATTTTTCTTGAGGCCAGGGGCGCAGACGTACCTCCATCCCGCCTTTCCTCTCCTCTGGTCCCCAGGGTCAGCAGCGATTAGACTGACACACACTCTGATAAAAAACTTTGATAATACTGTGTGTGTGTGTGTGTGTGTGTGACATAATCCAGTTCCCTGTGTCTCTCTTTGATGAAGACCAAGGTCGCTGCCTGACTCTGTGTCCTAATCAGCCCTGCTGGGAAAAAAAATGGCATAAACCAGCCTAAGCTTATTTGCTGGTCTAAGCTGGTCTCCCAGCCTGGTTAGGTTGGTTCATTTGCTCGTTTTAGAGGGTTTTGTGGCACTTGTCAGCTGGTCAAAATCGTCTGGTTTGCTGGTTTTTAGATGGTTTTGGACACTTGTCAGGTGGTCAGACTGATCTGGTTTGCTGGTTTTACAGAGATTTTAGGCACTTGTCAGGCTGGTCTAATTTTCTGGTTTTAGATGGATTTGGGCACTTGTCAGTAGGGCTGAAAGGATTAGTCGATGTTATCGACAAAGTCGACAACATTTTTTGCTGTCGACTAGTCGTTTGAGCTCATTTAACGTAACGTGAGATCACATTAAACTCTAATGATGATGCGTGAGAGCAGCACTGCAGTTCACGCCTGACTGAGGAGAGAAAGAATTACACAGATCACAGTCCAGATGCACTCTAAACTTTCACAACTTCAGGTGATGTAGATCACAAAATATGAGGGAATTATACAAAAATACAAAATAAGTGAATACAGAAGCACTCTCATTGTGGAATAAGTGGAGCTGCCGCTCCGCTGAAGCAAAACTTACGTGTCGAGCGTCTTTAAAGGAAACACCCCGGCGTTACATCTTTAATGCAGTTATATTTAATGCATTATAGCTTTAATACAGTTCAAATAATATGGAAGCAGGTCATGTAAATAACTACAAACTCTGAAACTGGCATTTCTCTGTGCGGTCAGCACCTCTTCTATGAGTTGTGCGAATGTCCCGATCTAAGGGGAAGAGATTGAAACTACACCCGGCTGATGCACACTCTGTCACGGGACGCTCATCCTTCAACGCTTAATGCAGCTAGATTATAACGTGATGGCTTGTGACTTATTGAATCATAATATATGTGTCATTGTGCATTTCTTATCATGAAGAAAATTGTCCATACGCAGCTTTATTAATTAGAGAGAGTTTGTTTTTTTGTGAGTTAAAGATGGATTGAAGTGAACAGAAAGGTGAGAGAGTCTTCTCCCCATTATACACTGCAACAAAATAATGATTTTATGAAAATGACTTTTTACAATATAAATATCTAAAACTCCTTTAAAATAACATACATTTACTTTAGCAGCTACTGCAGAAGAAAACAAATTTATCTGAGAATGTTGAATATAATATTAAAAATACAAATATTTTAAAATATCTAAAGAAAATATAAGATATTTAAACTTGCTTTTAGAGAAAAGATCTTGAATATAAGTATATTTTGT
Organism: Myxocyprinus asiaticus; assembly: GCF_019703515.2. Lineage (NCBI taxonomy): Eukaryota > Metazoa > Chordata > Actinopteri > Cypriniformes > Catostomidae > Myxocyprinus > Myxocyprinus asiaticus. The sequence goes on along the minus strand of NC_059389.1, from coordinate 4,351,455 downwards.
CTTTACTGCACTCACAGAAGAATAACCAAATGAAAAAATACACTTATATACAAAATACACTTATATTTATGATACAAACAAGATTGTGTCCTTGAGCAAGGCACTTAACTCCAGGTTGCTCCAGGGGGATTGTCCCTGTAATAAGTGCACTGTAAGTCGCTTTGGATAAAAGCGTCTGCCAAATGCGTAAATGTAAATGTAAAAACTCTTGATAACAATGGGATTTTTTGCAGTGAATTTCTTCACTGAATTAAATTTAATAAACAAGTATTTTTTCCCTTTTAATTCAGTGAATGTCATTTAAAAGTATTTTTAAAAGATGATTTTGTCCTCTTTATTGTTAGTAAGCACGTTTAATACAAACTTAAGTCGGGCACAAGCTGAATAATCGGTTAAGAGCTAATGATTAATCATTGCAATAATCGGCGAATAGTCAAATAACCGTTCCAATAATCGTTAGATTAATCAATTATCAAAATAATCGTTAGTTGCAGTACTACTCGTCAGCTGGTCAGACTGGGACACCAGCTAAGACCAACAAACCAATGATGTGATGCTTATTTTTTTGTTCACGTCTAATAAATTATATATAAAAAAAATCAAAAATACATTCAGAATACAATTACATTTGAGTTCAAATTCATTACAATATTTTTTTTTTCCTAGGGGCTTAAAAAAAAGTCAAGTAAATGTAAATGTCCAGAGACAGTAAAAAAAAGAGAAAGTCTCATTAAAAGCTGAAATGTTGGCATGAGTAGTGCAGAATAATCTTTTATTATTATTTATTAAAAGATGTGCAGTGATACACTTTTATTTTAAAATATTATTAATATTTGAAAACCTTTTGTCCACCAAATCAAAGTTATGGGGTGTATTTTGTTGTCATGTGACAAAAACAAAACATAAAAACAGAGATGACCCCTTTAGACCTTCAAGAAGTTAAGCAAATATAATTTTTTCATATCACTAAACAGCAATATTTTGACATTTTTATTAAAGGCACATTTTGTTGAGGTTATATTGTGAAACCCTGAGAAAATGTCTTGATAATATTGACTTAAAAAATTCATGATATTGGTAAAAATATATATTTCTCAACTTGAAAAATGTTTTTGCAAACTTTTTTTTAAGTTAATGATTAAGTTGTGTACACTCGCATGTATTCAAGGTACAAGGAAAATATTTTAATACCTTTTACTTGATTGTTACACCACATGACAATTTTAGACATTAATGTTTTTTGTAGAAAATGCTATAATAAAAAAATTGAAACCAACATTGAAACTCTGAACTTGACACGTTTTTTTAAACTACAATTTTAAAGTATTTCTCATTTTTATCATTTGTGAACGACCTTTTGAATTTATTTATTTTTTTTTCCAATTCCGGCGTTAATAAAAGTAGCAAACACAAGAAGAATAAACGTTTGTATAAGTAGTTTGTACAACAATGTTTTCGTGAATCGTATTCAGTTCAATGTGACAATTTATGTAAGAATGTCTTTACAAACTATTTAAAGGAAAATTCCGGATTCAATACAAGTTAAGATCAATCGACAGCATTTGGGCATAATGTTGATTACCACAGAAAATATTTTTGACTCGACCCTTGTTAATTAAAAAATTAAAAAAGCAAAAATGCACTTACAGTTAGACATTTATAATGAAAGTGAATGGGGCCAGTCCATAAACATTCAAATACAGACTGTTTCAAAAGTATAGCCACATGACGTAAACATTATATGTGTTAATAAAATTTTTGTGTAAAACAATGTCTGTTTTACATTATTTTAGTGTGATAAACAGTCACGGGTTTACCGGCATTGTGTCGGCATGGCAACAAAGTTGTATAATTGGCTATAACTTTACACAGAAAAGGTTAGTAAGTGATTTTATCATACTAAAATCAAGTTAACACACATATTGTTTAAGTCTTGTGGCTATATTTTTAAGAGTATTTTTTTAACGTTTATGATTTGGCCCCCACTCACTTCCATTGTAAGTGCCTCTATAATACAGCAAACAGAAAATAGGTAAAAAGCATGTATTTGCTCCATAGGCTAAACATGAGAAAAATGGCGCCATCTGGTGGAAAATATTAAAAAATGTAATTTTGAAGCCAGGGCTCCGGATGAAAGCGTAATATCATAGAATTCATGATTTTATTCTTTAATAGCACTGGGATCAAATATTGCTTGAAGGTCCTGAGTGTGACTATTTTTTGTACACAGTGTATTATAGATGTATTATAGGAACTGAGGTTGAAATATCAAAATTCCCCCCAAAATACACACCTTTGGCAACATTTATGCCGTTGCCATTGACACAGCCAAAATGATCGAAAAAACAAAAATGTCCCGAAGGTCACACAAGGGTTAACTTGTTTTGAACCCGGAATAATCCTTTAAATTGTAAGTGTGAATATACCTTAAAACGAAAGCGATGTGGTTTATCGTCTGACATTTTGTTGCATCACGCCTGGTTACGACACGTTGTGAGCACTCTGACCTCATTTCTGCTCATATGTTGAACGCTTACTCATTTTGGGCTGTTGTTAACACAAGGAGTCTGATCCCAGAGCAGGTCTTGTATTCTGTGAATGCAGGTTGTTTTCTTGAGTGTTTGTTTATCTGCTGGGCGACTGCTGTGGTCATAATCAGCTGTTTCAGTGGAGAGACAGGCAGTCGTACCGCAGACAGCAGGGATCTGTCTGTCTCTCTCGGCACCCAGCTGTTGAGTTTACACAATAAACACTAGGGAGTCACTCCTGTTGGCAGTCCAGTGTGTGTAGGTTCAAGAGTGTGTGTCTTTATAAGTGTGTATTTGTTTATTTGTAACTCTGTGTGTGTGTTTGAAGTCAAAGAAACAGATAGTTCAACCAAAAATGAAAATTCTGTCATCAATTCTGCTGTTATTTTACAAAGATGTGCTGAAAAAGCTGATTAAAGAGCCAGTGTTCTGCATGGACAATATCTATTCACACTTGTTTCTCACTCACATACACACACACTGATGAGTGCATCATGCTTTGTCTCCCAAGTTCACAGGATAGATCAATCATAAGCGTTTATCACTCTGTACTCCCCTCCCTTCAATCATCCATCCATCTCTCCATCTCCTCCCTCCACCAGCAGATGTGTCCATTCATCATAATTGTCAGGTTTCTCTCTCTCTCTCGCAAAGTTGTCTCTATAACAATTGATCTGCTGTTCATTGTGAGTGTTTTGGTGGTCGTTTAGACCAAACGCATTTTTTTATGCTGAAAAAACTGCGAGACGCAGCGCAACGGTTCAAGACGTCCATCTAGCGCATTTACATGGAAAAACAATTGAAAAACAGTGCAGACTGACACAAAAACAAGTTTGGTGTGAACGGCTCCTTTGGCTGAAAAAATAGGTCACACTAATCCGTTTTCATTTAAAAACGCATTAATTTCAGGGGCCTGGGTAGCTTAGCGAGTATTGACGCTGACTACCACCCCTGGAGTCGCGAGTTCGAATCCAGGGTGTGCTGAGTGACTCCAGCCAGGTCTCCTAAGCAACCAAATTGGCCCGGTTGCTAGGGAGGGTAGAGTCACAACCTCCTTGTGGTCGAGATTAGTGGTTCTCGTCCTCAATGGGGCGCGTGGTAAGTTGTGCGTGGATCACGGAGAGTAGCATGAACTTCCACATACTGTGAGTCTCCGCGGTGTCATGCACAGCTAGCCACGTGATAAGATGCGCAGAATGACGGTCTCAGAAGTGGAGGCAACTGAGACTTGTCCTCCGCCACCCAGATTGAGGTGAGTAACCGCGCCACCACGAGGACCTACTAAGTAGTAGGAATTGGGCATTCCAAACTGGGCGAAGACAAATACATTAATTTCGCTACATTTATGCCTGTCATCCACACTAGAAAGCTGTTTTCCTCAAAAGCGCTCTCCATTACTGCATACTTTGGAAAACGATGACGTTAGGACACTGAAAATGGAGGCTTCAAATTTAAACAGATTAGTGTAGGTGTGGCCTTAGGCTGAAACGTACTCTACACAAGTGGTTCTGACTGGACATTTTTCTAATTTTCACATAGATAAACAACTGAAAAACCATGTGGACTGACACACAAACGTGTTTGGTGTGAACGGGCCCTTATGCTGAAAAATTGGCCATGTCCATACTAACCTGCTTCTGTTTGTTTATGCCTCTCATCCATACTAGAACATTTGTTTTTCGTAAACCGAAAGTCGAGACTTTCGAAAACTCAGTTTCTGCATAGGGTACAACAGGGCTAAAGACACACCTGAAGGACAGTGTGGCATTTTTCTGGGCAAATTCACTAAACAGTAATGCCACTTTTGCACGTGACATTTCAGCGCAAAAACCAGCATCTTATTTACTAACCACCTGCAATCTAGTCTAATCAGGTGCAATCAGCACTGAAATTGCACTGCATCTTAAGTATTTAAATGAAGCTGTCATTCCTTTCCGCCAAACACGCCTCCTCTGTAAATTTGGCTTATTATAGATTGCGCTACATTCACAAAAATTGCCTGCTGAAAATTAGATCGCACAATTACCGCCAAATGAAAACAGGTGGTAAAATTAATTTTATTTAAAAGATGTTTGTGTACATTTTCAACCAATCATATCAGCAGTAATTCATCAAATACTGATCAAATGATGGAGTAGAGCGTTATCACCTGGCATTAATCCAGATGTGTGGTATAGACGAGTGCACTTTCGGCATGTTTAAAAGATGATTCAGGTGTTTTGATCACAGTGATGCTGTACAGTCCCGTACAGGGTTTGTGAAATAACGGTGGTCTGCGGCATCTTCCGCTAAACAGCGCTCAGAATCGCAGTTCAGATCAGAATGCAATCACCGCATACGCATGAACTCATGCAAATTGTGTTTAGCAGTGATTTTTTTTAGCAGAATTTCTTTAATGAATCGGTGCTAAACGAGCGCAGACAGCTGGGGAAAAAACCCCAAAACAATGTTTTACAGGCCGCAGTTCATTCTGTTTATAGCTAGCTATATATACAACACATTTGATTCAATGGCACAGACATTTGGTAACTCTGCCGCCCCCTTGAGTACTGGAGTTTGTTACCGCCACAATAATGCAAGAATACACGTTAAGTATGTTAAATGATGCACGCTTGCTATGCGTTTGCTAGACATTTGCGTCTGTGTTTGCGTATGTTTCAAGCCTTAAAGCTAGGGTGTATGTCATTTCTCTGCGTGCCATTCTGTTTTGACCGAGCCCTGACAGATTGGTTGGACGCATTCGCACTATGACTGCTTGTGATACCTTTTTAGCCCAGTTACCATATAGTTGTGGACCACCTACGCATCTACAAAGACTTGGCTGCACGCGGACAGTCCGCGTGTAATGTTCCGATGACAAAATTTGCATCAAGCGCTCTGTGTGCGAGACATACCGGCTTTCACAATCTACCTCAAAGCAGTACACTTTATGTCTAAAACACTTTTCTAAGGCATCTCTCTTTCTCTGTATACATGTCTTTTTCTGCTTGGTTCACCCATTTTGCTTTTTCTCATTTTGTTTTTCAGTCACATTTATTCCCTGATCGTGAAAAGTATTGATCCATCTTTAGGACTTCAGAGACTTCATAAACTCTCTCTTCAGAATAAATGTCAGACTGTTTCCCCTTCACTCAGATAATAACACTGTGTGTGTGTGTGTGTATGTGTGTTTCCCAGGCTCCTTTTCTTTGAGTGTGCTGCTGGTGTCATTGGCGGTAACCGTGTGTGGCGTTTGGCTGGTGGCTCTGTGCGGCATTTGTGGATGGTGTCAACGCAAACTGGTGAGTTACACACACACAAACCAACAAAGACAGCCAAGTAAATGGAACACTCACCAAGAGACAAAGACAGTGAAAAGAAAAGTTTGTGGACACTTGAACAACACACCCATATGTGCTTGTACATTTAACCTCAAACCCTTGTGGACTACTAACAAAGTTGTTTCTGTGCCGATTAATCAGTGTAAAACCTGATCGATTAGGACGATCGAGTGGGTCATTAGACAGATGTAGTGGAACCCCGCCGCACGGCTCCTCACTCACTCATTTGTTTGACTCGTGTGCATGAGTCAAAGCTAATTTATTCCTGATATATCAGATGCATGTACAACGGAGCAGGAACCCAATGGGTGGTTATGTTTAATGCGTGTGCGTGCATGTGTTGCATCAACTGTTTTGCATTTAATATTGCTCACACCGTTATTGTTATTCATATTGTTAGGGATTTGACAAAAGTCCTAAACGTAATTAATTTGCTGAGTTTGTTTTTGACCATGTTGGTCTTGCATATGTAAATGTTTGATTTCAGATTTTCAATGCATTTTCTCAGTGACATCACAGATGCATTGCTAAATGTTTTTGTCTCCAGTTGAAGGCTGAAAACAACGACCTGTAATTTGACTTTTAATTGGCAGCACTGATTGGAACGACCTTGTGTGACCTGAAAGGTTTTTCAGAAATAAAAGAGCCTTTTTCCACCGGGTGCAAGATAGTTAATTGAACATGCTGAGATCACACACACACACACTCATTCCAGTGTAATGTTTACAGTCCTACATTGATCCTGAATTCAATTGGATATTCTCAGCCAGAGCATCTGACCTTATTCCTACCAGAAGTGTGGCCATAAGCAATCTGAGCTGGTGTCACGAAAATAGCTTAGGGTATGTATGTATGTATACCATCTGAACCTGTGTGTGTGTGTTTTGCCTGGTGTGGATGTAAACATGCATACCTACAAGTAACGTGTGTGTAATTGTGTGGGAGGAAGTCTGTGTGTGTTTATGCTAGAGTGGGAGAGAATGTGTGTGAATGGGAGGTAGAATGAGTTTATTTAACTTTACATTGGGGACAAAATTGTCTACATAAGTTACCTAAATCTGACAAAACTTGTCTTCAAAGGTTAAAAAAAAAAACATTTTTGTGAAGAAGTGACATGCCCGTAATAGATGTCTATGGTATGTTTAGATAGCTAGGTTAATGTTTGTGTGTTTTGACATAGCTACAGTATAAAATCACTAAGGCTGACTATCAATACAGATTTGCAGATTTGCTTTCGATTCCAATTTCAGTTCAATTTGATTCATATTATTTTGGGTATGTTTTGGCTGTAATGTTTATTTTGCTTACAAATGAAAGAGGTTCTTGGGGGTCTAGGAGGGCTCATTGGCCCCCTAGATTTGCCTCAAGCCCCCCCAGAAACTTGTGATACCCCGCCATGACTAATAGCAAAACAATCATAAGGCACTCTGCCTCCCATTCTGAAGGTGAAATGATCAACGTGCCCCCACCACCTAAACTGCAAGTGCCCCAGCAGAGATTAAAGCCTAGTGCCGGCTCTCTGGTGCATACTACAGGACTCAAGTAACTCCAAGACAAGGACACAGCCAGTAATTCAGTAAGATCAAAGTAACTATTTATAAGCAATAGAGCATATAAATACAAAAGAACAAAGATTAAGTATTAAGCGGGGGGGCCTGGGTGGCTTGGTAGAAGCGGAGGCAACTCTGAGACTTGATTTCCACCACCCGGATTGAGGTGAGTAAAACGTCACCATGAGGACCTAGTAAGTAGTGGGAATTGGGCATGCCAAATTGGGGAGAAAAGCGGATAAAAATAAGTATCAAGCAGTATGAAGTATTCAAGTAGAAAAAAAGTAATGTAATACAAAACTACGTAAATTAACGGTCTTCACTGTATGATTAAAATACATTATTACTGATGTATTAGTGTAAGGGGTTTTCTCCTTTTATTGTTATTGTTATTGACATACTAGACAGCAGCACATCTATTACCTGCATTTACACTTCAAGTCTGAAATCCATTTTTTGTCCTGCTGCTTTCACTTTAGACATAAATGAGTGTGTTTACATTCATTTATACACACAATTTAACATAATCACATTATTTGTGTAGTTTCCAGGGGTGGGTAAAAATATTGATTTTCTGATGCATTGCAATCTTCATTTCAAAGATCCCGATATTGATTCTTAAATCTCTCAATCGTTTACTCTGTCCGCATCCCTCCACTACAGTGAGAGGAAATTACTCCAAATTTTGCGCCATGTGAATAAAATGTATATATTTGGCAACTAGCTGATACATTTTTAGATTTCACTCACCAGTAATATTATAGTACAGTGGTGGAGTGTTCAGCAGCAGTTTAGAGTAGAAGCTGTTCTATCAGGAAGACTCGCAGATTTGAGTAAAGTTTTAGATTACATTTATTTGATGATTATAAAACAGAAATGTAATGTCTCTCTTTGGCGTAAGCCCTCTCTGGCAGTCCGAAGAAGTTGTACTCTGAACCATCAGATCCTGCAGTTTTAGCACATTTAAGCAAAGTGTGTGGACTTTTCAGACGGTCCCTTACCACACCCTCCACATTTTAGCACATTTTAGCAAAATGTGTGGACTTTTCAGACGGTCCCTTACCACACCCTCCACAGTTTTAGCACGTTTTAGCAAAATGTGTGGACTTTTCAGACAGTCCCTTACCACACCCTCCACAGTTTTAGCACGTTTTAGCAAAATGTGTGGACTTTTCAGACAGTCCCTTACCACACCCTCCACAGTTTTAGCAAAATGTGTGGACTTTTCAGATGGTCCCTTACCACACCCTCCACAGTTTTAGCATGTTTTAGCAAAATGTGTGGACTTTTCAGACGGTCCCTTACCACACCCTCCACAGTTGTAGCACAATTTATCAAAATGTGTGGACTTTTCAGACGGTCCCTTACCACACCCTCCACAGTTATCGCACATTTTAGCAAAATGTGTGGACTTTTCAGACGGTCCCTTACCACACCCTCCACAGTTATAGCACATTTTAGCAAAATGTGTGGACTTTTCAGACGGTCCCTTACCACACCCTCCACAGTTATCGCACATTTTAGCAAAATGTGTGGACTTTTCAGACGGTCCCTTACCACACCCTCCACAGTTATAGCACATTTTAGCAAAATGTGTGGACTTTTCAGACGGTCCCTTACCACACCCTCCACAGATTTAGCACGATTTATCAAAATGTGTGGACTTTTCAGGTGATCCCTTACCACACCCTCCACAGTTTTAGCACAATGTGTGGACTTTTCAGACAGTCCCTTACCCACTGTAGGCAACATTTCCAACTAATATCAAAGTTAAATGCTGTGACGCCATCGGACCAGCTTAAATACAGGACAAATTGGGTCCCGAATCAATACGGGACGCATCATTTCATCTTTAAATACCAGTTACAGAGGCACTGATTTAGATAGCTAGTGTGATAGTGTGTGTATGTGTGTGTCTTTGTCTTTATTTTGTCACCCTTTACGCTCCTCTGTATGTTCAAAGAGCTGTGTGACCTTGCTGTGTCATCAGCATCAACAGGAATTGACCTGTACTCTTACAGGAAGCTGCACCTGTCTCTGCCTCATTTAAGCTCAGTTGGGTCACCTCTGCATGTGACATCAAGTTAAATGGAGCAGGTAGTCTAGGTGTGTTTAAAAGAGAGAATATTTAAGCAGAAATTGTGCGTATATGGGTAGGTTTTGCTAATTTTTGTCAAGAACAATGCAATACCAGAACCATGTCCTTGTGGGGGACGTTCACAAAAGACAAAGTTCATGAAGGAGCTAAACAATGTCATATTTAAAATCTAATGCAAGATTAATACTTCAGGGTTAGGGGTTCATTTAAATCCCAAACCCTAAGTTTGAGCAATACCAGTAATACCAATACCTTTAGCAAACACCAGTAATAATTGGCTTATATTGAGAACATTAGATGTAAATGGAAAGCCACCACAAGAATATTTACACACTTGTGTGCATGTGTGGGTTTGTAAATGAAGACTATTCCACCTTATAAATGTGTCTGATTGGAGCAGTGCCGGCCGGTGGATCATCAGTGCTCAGGTCAATCCCATTCCAAGACAATAAAAAGGCAATGAATTCAAATCGAGTCCACTTTTAAGTCATGAATCGAACGGGGCTCATGTATAATAGAGGTGAATGACAATTATGAGTTCATTTTAATATACTATTTAATTTCTTCACTCACTAAATCGAAACTGGACCGTCGCAACCCTGTAGGAAATTATATTACACCACTTTGTTTAAACATAAAATGCATTTAAGCTTCTGGAGGTTGAGAAGTTGAGAAAGTTTGAGAGATGGGTTGACCGTCTCACCTTACACAATACTTGGAATGGTCGTCAAACAATAAACAAGTCAACTAGTTTATTCAGTCAGATTTCTTTCCTATTTTTTAGCTTTAAAGAAATGTTCCAAGTTCAATACAAGTTAAGCTCATTCGACAACATTTGTGACATAATGTTGATTACTACAAAAACTCATTTCAACTCGTCCCTCGTTTATTAAAAAATCTATGTTACAGTGAGGCACTTACAATGGAAGTGAAAGGGTCCAGTCCATAAACATTAAAATAATTACGGTTTTAAAAGTATAGACACAAGACAAGATGATACAATTATATGTATTAACATGATTTTAGTGTGATTCATTTAAAAACTAAACAAAACAAAAACACTAGGGCCCCTGGTTCTGATTACATTTCCTTAATGGTTCCAATAAAGATTCTTTCAATTCTTTTGAGGAAGAAATATTTAGAAATGCAATTCTTATTATATTTACTGCCCTCTGCAGCCTTTTCACAAATAATGACATGATTTCAGATGATTTAACAGAATAGATTCACGCAAAAGGATTATATTTCAAAAGAACCGGCTCAAAAGAGTCATTTGTTCAAGAACTGGACTACACTGATAGCGCTGTATGATTCGCGCTGTAGATTCAAAAGAACCATTAGAGAACCATAAGAGTCATTTGTTCGGGAATCGGATTACACTGGTCGCACTGTATATTTCACGCTTTAGATTCTAAAGAACCGGCTCGTAAGAGTCATCTGTTCAAGAATTGGACTACACTGGTCATGCTAGATGTTTCGGGCTGTAGATTCAAAAGAACCACCTCAGAAGAGTCATTTGTTCAAGAAATGGACTACACTGGTAATGCTAAATGTTTCACGCTATAGATTCAAAAGAACCACCTCAGAAGAGTCATTTGTTCAAGAAATGGACTTCACTGGTCACGCTAGATGTTTCGGGCTGTAGATTCAAAAGAACCACCTCAGAAGAGTCATTTGTTCAAGAAATGGACTACACTGGTAATGCTAAATGTTTCACGCTATAGATTCAAAAGAACCACCTCAGAAGAGTCATTTGTTCAAGAAATGGACTACACTGGTAATGCTAAATGTTTCACGCTATAGATTCAAAAGAACCGCCTCAGAAGAGTCATTTGTTCAAGAAATGGACTTCACTGGTCACGCTAGATGTTTCGGGCTGTAGATTCAAAAGAACCGGCTCAGAAGAGTAATTTGTTTGGGAATCGGATTACACTGGTTGCACTGTATGTTTCACGCTATAGATTCAAAAGAACCGGCTCTTAAGAGTCATTTGTTTGGGAATCGGACTTCTCTGGTCGCGTTGTATGTTTGCAATATAGATTCAAAAGAACTGACTCTTAAGAGTCATTTGTTAAAGAATCGAACTACAGTGGTCGCGCTGTATGTTTGCGCTGTAGATGCAAAAGAACTGGCTCTTAAGAGTCATTTGTTTGGGAATCGGACCACAATGGTTGCATTGTATGTTTTGCTTTTAGATTCAAAAGAACCAGCTCATAAGAGTCATTTGTTCAAGAATCGGACTACACAATGGTCGCACCGTATATTTGGTGCTGTATATAGCAGTGTTGCAGTGCCAGGGTTTTTGGTTTCCAACCTTGCTGCCAAACCTTGACCCCTTGGTTCATACAACCCTCCGACTGGTTAATTTAGAAAATGTGTATTGTGCATGTCCCTTCATGGTACCAGTGTGTCAAAATTCTCGTGCCCAACCTCTGACTTCTCCAGGGTAGAGAAAAAGAACAGATGGAACATATGAAAAATTGGGTGGACTGGCCATGTAGGTCTGCTGGATGGATAGAATTGCTGGTCCATGTAAAGGGATCGGGTTGCATCTTCTCCACATTAAGGGAAGTCAAACAGATGAGTGCAATGACAGTGAGACATGGATACATTATCCTCAGCCTATCCAAGGACAAACAGGACAACAAACATTCAGAGACAGAACTAGAACTGTGGTTTTCATATTATAATGTTTCCCGTCCATCTTGTATATTCATTTGTTTCTTTCATCTTGTGTATTTAGCCTGTCTGTCTCTTCTGTTTTCCACCTGCTAGCCATTCCCAGAGGAACAGTTTAATGCTCTAGTGCTGCTCTTTCAAAGCTCAGGAGACTTAATAGAGATCTCAGTTTCATTTAAGAAAGGGTCATGACCCGTCCCCTTTAATCATTTTACATGCTGTTCGACAGTGTTGGCTATTGTTCGCTCACAAAAGTCGTTTGTTAAAGATTTAACCTTTGACAAACCTAAAACCTGCATGCATACATCACAGCTCATTAAACCATTTAATGCCTGATTAAGACATTGGTAACATCTATAGATTTACAAATCAGCACTGACCGTTTTATTGGTGCTTTTTTTTTTTTACTCATTTTCAACATGAAATCAAAATGGTCCCTATTTTACTTTCATAATAAATGTTCCTGGACTCACTGTGTGCACAATTCATCAGTGCATGCTTTTCCAAATAAAAGTATGTTAAGTCTACAGAATTTTTTATTAAAACGTTTTAACTTGCTCCGCCATCTTTCGGATGAAATCACTAAGCCCTCTTATTCCCTCAAGCCCAACTTATCATGATTCAGTCAGTTCCTAATGGGTAAAGTCCCACCCTACCTTCACTCACAATTGTCACATTACGGAAGTTAAATGCACTGTGTTTTATGTTGACTGAGAATTTCACTGGTTTCCTCTGGGTAAGTCAGTCTCTCACTCTCAGCCTTTAAGCAGTGAGTCAGTTGGACTTTACAGCTCCCCTGCGTCATGACTAGGTGTTGTGGGGTCAAGCAGATTGGTATTAAATCCTTAATGAAGTCCATAAAGGCTGTGTGTGTGTGTGTGTGTGTGTGTGTGTGTGTATGTGTGTGTGTGTGTGTGAAGTGCCGTGATAATTACATCCTGTCTTGGGTTTGGAGAAGACCTCTTGTTCCGTTCGGTGCATTTTGATATAACAGCTGTTTCTCCAGGCAGTAATTCTTGAGTGATAAAGGGCAAGAGACACTTGCGAAGAAGGAATGCTGATTTGTGACCGACAGGAAATTATGTCATAAAAAATTTAATAATTTTCCTGCAGAACTCCCCAATAAAGTGGCTGCATTCTAAGTTCACATCCACATTGATGTTATTGTGTTTACGCCTCTCATCCACACTAGAACCGTGTTTTTCTCCATCAAAAATGGAGCACTTCGAAAACGCTCTCCATTACTGCATGCTTTGCAAAATTATGACGTTAGGAAACTACTGAAAACAGATTAGTGTGGATGTGGGCTAATTTGCACACTGTATGCCCTAAATAATATGCAAGATTGCAATTAGTGTATTGCACAGTAGTATGCAAAAGGTGCTGATCATATACTGTATTCTGCATACTATTTTTTTAAATATCATATGAAATGGTGTGCATTTTTTTGATTTACTGCTTACTGTGTACTACACGGTATATACAATATAATTCCTACTAGCTTTTGTAACGATAAACATTTCTAACAGTAGCATGCTTCATTGAGCATGTTTACATGTGCAGCCATACTCACAAAATCCGACGACGCAAGACTACCGTGTTTAAGTGAGACTTGAAATCATCGGATTATTCTCTGCTTTTGACGTCAAAATGTCATGCATGCAATTTTAATTTGGAATGCCCAGTTCCCAATGCGCTCTAAGTCCTCGTGGTGGCGTAGTGACTTGCCTCAATCCGGGTGGCAGAGGACGAATCTCAGTTGCCTCTGCGTCTGAGACCGTCAATCTGCGCATCTTATCACGTGGCTTGTTGAGCGCGTTTCTGCAGAGACAAAGCGCGTGTGGAGGCTCACGCTATTCTCCGCGGCATCCACGCACAACTCACCCACGCGCCCCACCGAGAGCGAGAACCACATTATAGCGACCACGACGAGGTTAACCCATGTGAGACTACCCTCTCTAGCAACCGGGCCAATTTGGTTGCTTAGGAGACCTGACTGGAGTCACTCAGCACGGCCTGGATTTGAACTCACGACTCCAGGGGTGGAAGTCAGCGTCAGTACTCGCTGAGCTACCCAGGCCCCCCATGCGTGCAACTCTTGTGCACATCAGACAAACTGGTAGAAACGTCGGTGAAGTTGCTTACATGCACGCATTGGGAATCGGGGGTAATGTGCAAAAATCTACTGCCGATTGTTTTTTGCTTAAATGGTTAGATATCTTACTACTACTTGGCTTGCACGGAAAGTTATGACTTTTATTCCCATACAGACCAACCAATCAACACATAGAAATTTAAATCGATACAATACAAGCATCATATTTTAGGCTACGTCCACGTTAATCTGGATACATTTGAAAAGTGTTTTCCAAAAGTTTCTCGTCCACACTGAAACATATGAAAACGCTGAACTCCCCTTGCTGCACATGCAAAAAATGTCTGTTCCTTTTATGGTTTCAAACGCAATTGTCCTCGTGTTCCATCGCCGGACAGCAATTCAGAGTAAACTTCTCGTCGCCTTTGAAGAAATGCATTGTGAAGGTTGTACAAAGTAACATTTATCTTAAACAATGCTATGAACAACATGCACAATAACGGCACTACAAAATGTATTAGTGTGGATGTGAACTAAGCATAATCAGGGTAAGATCATGGATTTAAATGCGCTCATTTGTTGTAACATGACCAGTCATTTTTTCCTGAAATAAGTATGGTTATTTTGTATTTAAAATTTTGTGAAAAATGCATCTGATCAAACAATGGGTCAAGATGATGTTAAAAACTGTGGTTGATATTGCATACAGAAAAAAATGCTTCTATGCACAGTATACATACTATATACTCTAGACATTGTAAGAGTAGTATGGTAGTATGCTATTCTAAACATATTTCAAAAAAAGGTTAAAATCATGGTATTCCATGCATATAGAAAATGGATACAGTATAACACTGCATACTAAGTTCAAAAGTAATAGGTATTATACCATTCCAGTTATACCCTACTAAGCCAGGGCTATTAAGCTCAGGGTGCCACGAGGTCGCATTATGACTGCAGTTCAGCCTCTCTCCTCTCACAACTCACATAAACGCCCGATTGGTGCTGCGCTCTGATTGCCTGTGGCTTTATGAAGAGCTTCTTCCAGCAATTCATAGTAATTGTGTGTGTGTGTGTGTGTGTTGCTGGATGAGTGTTATTGAGTAGAATTATATAATTATCATTTGTGCGCCTGTGTGCGGTTAGGTAGACAGAAGGTGACGTGTGTGTCTCTCTCTATCTAGCTCATCCTCTTTCTTTCGAATCACTCGAATTACATTAGGTCTGTATTTATAACTAAATTGACTACAACCTTTGGCTAACGTTATGTTAAGGTTGAGTAAATGTTAGACACAAGCGATCAGACTATTTAGGAGAAAATGTTCAGCAATGCAGGATTGTTTTATTGCATTTAAAATGAGTTTATAGTGATGTTCTCACAACACGACTTGGATAACATTATCATGCTTATATTTAATTAACTTTAAGAGAAAAATAAAAGGGTTTGTTAACCCAAAAATAAAAATTCTGTATTTATTTACACACTATCACATCGTTTGAAAGCTGAATGGCATTCTTGAGTCGAAGACTACTTTGAGATTGCTTTTATGATGCCTTTTGTCATTTTAGCTGGACAGCCAGTGGTTTCTGTATTCTTTTATTGTATGGAAACAAGGAGCTCGAAGATTTTTAAAAATATTTTAATTAGGTGCTCCACAGAAGAAAATAAGTCATACAGGTTTGAGACATGTTTATAATGACAGAAATTTTTGGGTGAGCTATTCCTTTAAGAAAATTGGATATTTGAACATTTTCACAATCAAAATAAATCATTTTTTAGAACATAGATCATTTTTTAGAACATAAATTTGTTGCTGAAAGCTAAAAACGGAGCTGCATTGACAGCTGGCACATTCAGTCAATCGACTTTAGTTTGCTCTGTGTACAGGTGCTCCGATTGACTGAAAATCTCTGTGCTGATCCCAGATCTAGAGATCTAAAACACTGATTTGAATGAAGGCAAATAAATGAAGTCTTTGTGTTTCAAAAATGGGCTCTGACTCCATTTTATTGGGTTATCATGACTTTATAAACAGATAAATTTAGTTCTTGAAAGCAAACAGCAGCCTGTAAAAGCATGAGGAAAAGCTACTGTATATATCAATGTGCAACATCCATAATGACCAATTATACACTGATGAGCCAAAACATTATGACCACCTGCCTAATATATGTTGGTCCTCCGTGTGCCGCCTAAATAGCGCCGACCCGCCGAGGCTTGGACTCTACAAGACCCTGAAGGTGTCCTGCGGTATCTGGCACCAAGACATTCGCAGCAGATCCTTCAAGTCCTTTAAGTTAAGAGGTGGAGCCACCGTGGATCGGACTTGTTGGTGCAGCACATCCCACAGACACTCACTTGGATTGAGATCTGGCGAATTTGGAGGCCAGAGCAACAACTTGAACTCTTCATCATATTCTTCATAGCATTCCCGGACAATGTGTGCAGTGTGGCAGGGCGCATTATCCTGCTGAAAGAGGCCACTGTCATCAGGAAGGGGTGTACCTGGTCTGCAATGATGTTTAGGTAGGTGGCACGTGTTAAATTGACGCCCACATGAATGGCCGGACCCAGGGTTTCCCAGCAGAACATTGCCCAGAGCATCACACTCCCTCCACCGGCTTGTCGTCTTCCCACAGTGCATCCTAGTGCCATCACTTCCCCAGGTAAACGGCGCACACGTACACGGCCGTCCATGTGATGTAAAAGAAAACGGGACTCATCAGACCAGATGACCTTCTTCCACTGCTCCAAGGTCCAGTTCTGATGCTAGCGTGCCCATTGTAGGCACTTTTGACGGTAGACAGGGGTCATCATGGGCACTCTGACCGGTCTGCGGTTACGCAGCCCCATATGCAGCCGGGTGCGATGCAATGTGTGTTGTGACACATTCCTCCTTCCATCATAACTATTTTCTGTGACTTGTGCCACAGTAGACCTTCTGACGGTTCGGACCAGACGTGATAGCCTTCGTTGCCCTCACACATCGATGAGCCTTGGTTGCCCAACACCCTGTCGCCGGTTTGTGGTTTGTCCCTCCTCAGACCACTGTCAGTATGTACTCACCACTGCTGATTGGGAGCACCCCACAAGCCTTGCCGTTTCAGAGATGCTCTGACCCAGTCATCTGGCCATAACAATTTGGCCATTGTCAAAGTCATACAGGTCATTACTCCTGCACATTTCTCCTGCATTCAACACGTTAACTACGAGAACTGATTGTTCGCTCACCATCTAATCTATCCAGACCTTGACATGTGGCCTTGTTAGGAGATGATCAACGTTATTTGCTTCACCTGTGAGTGGTCATAATGTTTTGGCTCATCGGTGTATAACCTTACTGTGTACTGGACTGGTCAGGAATTATATCTTCTAGCGCAATGGTTCTTAGCTGGTTTTGCTTCTGAATACACATTTTACACTGGACATCAAGTGGTCATGCAGCACAAAAAAAAGTAACCCATATTTAACGTAGTCTGGGTCATATTTCTTTTACTTTACAAAGTTTTCTCTATTGTGAAATGCTGTGATACCAAAAACCGATACCGTTTGACATACTGATGTCATTCAGTAAACATTCAGCGCACAAATTAAAATCACGTTATGTCCTATTGAGATTATTTAACCGCAAAAGCTGCGATTTAATTAGATAAATATATAGTTTGCATGTGCTTCGCACTTTAAATGTGAGCACTTGTGAATGTGTGGAGACAGTGTTGTGCCGACACTGGCTGCACGTACCTTTTAAAGCTCCTCCTTGGCTCATACTGGGAAACACTGTCATGAGCATCGCAGGCTCTGTTTGTAACAGATGAGTACATACTTATTCAATTAAATAGCAGCCTTTGCAGTTTAATAATCACTTTGAGTCACGTAGCGACTGGCTTTTCCGGACTGAAAAGCTACCTACATAACACAGAAACACTTCAAAATAAAAGCTCAATTTAAATGAAAAAGTATTACATAAATATATCACTACTGTAAAGTTATGTAATATTCACTGTATTGCTACTACTAATAACAATAAATCAAGAGTAACTGTATTATTTTTAAGCAATATCTCACATCTGTGATGCTTTATTATGCAGCACTTTATTTGACAAAAATATCTCCAATGTTGTATTTTGGATTGTGCTGTGAGGTTTATTTATGATAGTACAAAATACAGTATTATGCTGAGAATGAATGTTATATTTTAATTTGATTAAAGTTTTAATTATTTATACATTTATAGTATTCTATTCTACAGTATTCTACTCAATTTCTATTCTATTGCAAAGTATTCTGTGCTATTTTGAGTTTCTTATTCTATTTCTATTTAATTCTAGTTTTTTATACTATGGTATTCTATTCTACATGATTCTACTCAATTTCTATTCTATTGTATTCTGTTTCTGTTTTACAGTATTATATTCCATTTCTGTTCTATTCTACGGTATTCTATTTCTATTCTATTCTATAGTATTCTGCTGTATTTTACAGTATTTTATTCTGTTTCTAAGAAACTATTATATTTCCATTCAATTCTACAGTTTTCTATTGTATTCTACAGTATTGTGTTCCGTTTTACTTGACAGTATTTTATTTCATTCTATTCTATAGTTCTGTTCTATTCTACAGTATTCTATTTCCAGTGCATTCAGAAAGTATTCAGACCCCTTTCAGTTTTTTTCTCATTTTGTTATGTTGCAGCCTTATGCTAAAATGCTTTTAAAAAAAAAGATTTTTGATACATTTATACATTTATTAAAAAGAAAAAACTGAAATATCACATTGACATAAGACACTTTAAATTTAGATCAGATGCATCCCATTTCTCTGGATCATCTTTGAGATGTTTCTGCACTTTGATTGGAGTCAAATTCAATTGATTGGACATGATTTGGAAAGGCATACATCTGTCTATATAAGGTCTGAAAATGCATATCAGAGCAAAAACCAAGCCATGAGGTCAAAGGAACTGCCTGCAGAG
Organism: Myxocyprinus asiaticus; assembly: GCF_019703515.2. Taxonomy (NCBI): domain Eukaryota; kingdom Metazoa; phylum Chordata; class Actinopteri; order Cypriniformes; family Catostomidae; genus Myxocyprinus; species Myxocyprinus asiaticus. The sequence goes on along the minus strand of NC_059389.1, from coordinate 4,332,212 downwards.
CTCAGAGACAGGATTGTGTCGAGGCACAGATCTGGGGAAGGCTACAGGAAAATTCTGGCAGCATTGAAGGTTCCCAAGAGCACATTGTCCTCCACAATTCTTAAATGGAAGAAGTTTGGAACAACCAGGACTCTTCCTGTAGCTGGCTGCCCAGCCAAACTGAGCAATCGGGGGAGAAGGGCCTTGGTAAGAGAGGTGACCAAGAACCTGATGGTCACTCTGGTTGAGTTCCAGAGATCATGTGTGGAGATGGGAGAAACTTGCAGAAGGACAACAATCACTGCAACACTCCACTGATCTGGGCTTTATGGCAGAGTGGCCAGACGGAAGCCTCTCCTCAGTGCAAGACACATTAAAAACACCTAAAGGACTCTCAGACTGTGAGAAACGAGATGAAATGAATGATCTCTGGTCTGATGAAGCTAAGATTGAATTGTTTGGCCTCAGTTCCAAGCGTCATGTCTGGAGGAAAACAGGCACCGCTCATCACCTGTGCAATACCATCCCAACAGTGAATCGTGGTGGTAGCATCATGCTGTGGGGGTGTTTTTCAGATGCAGGGACTGGGGGACTGGGGGACTGGTCAGGGTTGTAGGAAAGCTGAATGCAGCAAAATACAGAGATAGCCTTAATGAAAACCTGGTCCAGAGCGCATACAACCTCAGACAGGGCCAAAGGTTCACCTTCCAACAGGATAATGACTCTAAGCACACAGCCAAGACAAGGCAAGAGTGGCTTAGGGACAACTCTGTGAATGTCCATGAGTGGCCCAGCCAGAGCCCGGACTTGAACCCAATCAAACATCTCTGGAGACATCTGAAAATGTCTGTTCACCGACGGTCCCCATCCAACCTGACAGAGCTTGAGAGGATCTGCAGAGAAGAATGGCAGAAAATCCCCAAATCCAGGAGTGCAAAGCTTGTCGCATCATACCCAAAAAGACTTGAGGCTGTAATCACTGCCAAAGGTGCTTCAACTAAGTACTGAGTTAAGGGTCTGAATACTTATGTCAATGTGATATTTCCGTTTGTTCTTTTTAATAAATTTGCATTTATCAACAAATCTGGTTCTTTCTTTGTCATTATGGGGTATGGAGTGTAGATTGATGTGGAAATAATAATAATTTTAAAGTATTTTAGCATAAGGCTTATCTATTCTGTTCTACATTGTTCTATTTTTATTTTATTCTATTCTATAACATTCTATACTACTTCTATATTATTATATTTATAATCTAGATTTCTGTTCTATTTCTATTCCATTCTACAATATTTTATACTGTACTGTAAATTATTATGTTTTTATAAATTTTCGTCTTATGTGCAGCTTTTTACATTTTTTAAATTGTATTTATATCGATGATTTGGCTATATTGTGTGTAACACAATGCCAGTAAAATACTTTAAAATTGAAAAACTGAGAGAGAAAGAGAGAAGTGAAGCCCAGACTGGAGAAAGATGAATAAAGTTGGAGATGACAAAAAGAAGATGAGATGAAAGGGAGAACATATGAAGAATTTTACATCTGACAGCGATGCCCTCCTAAGCTTGCCTGAAAAAGATAGAATGCTTCATAAAGACAGAGAGAGAGAGAGACATGTTTGTGTCTGTGGCCTGAGAGTGTCTATTGGACTGTAGCTTTTCTCTGATGTCTTTGCCTGTAGCCGTGTGTGTGTGTGTGTGTGTGTGTCTTTGCTGAAAGCGAGTCATGGTAGTGAATGCACATTTCTATCTTCCTCTCTCTTCATTTCTTGTCACACACCCACCAATCACGTGTCGTTCTCCATACAAACCCCCGGGAATCGCTGTCACTCATTCCCCCTTTGAGCCACACAGTTGGTGAGCTGTCGCATTCTCTCCCATGTCTCCATCATCGCTATCGTCCTCTCCTCTCTCGCTTTTTTCTCCCAACTTTCGAACCCCTCCTCCTCCTCTCTCTCTCTCTATTTTATTTCACTCTCATCTCTCTGTGTGAAAATGTTATGATACACTTGAATGATAGATGAGTTTCTTTTGTTAGCTTGTTCTTGTATAAAACTACGACTACTCCACTTACCCAGAAGCTGCAGTGTGTAAGTACACTGTGTGTGTGAAAGCTTTTTCAATCTGAGATATTTACAAATCACGCATTATGGACAACTGAGTAGTTGAGTGTTTGGTTCATATCAAGGGCATGGTACATATTCTACAAAAAAAATCTGGTTTCTGGTTAAAATTTCTAAAACATCCTTGAAACAAGGTTGATTGACTTGAGTAGCAAAATAGCATATTAAGAGTTTGTTCTTATATTTATATTGAATTTAAGTTTTCTTAACCCATTTGCTAAGTTTAAACCTCACCAAATTTTAAATCAGTTTTGTTTAGAATTTATAGATATTTTTACCGGAAAACAAGACAGAAATTCTGATTGAGAAAATATTGTTTGCAGTGTAAGCATGAACATATATGCAAATATTTTCTGTATTTGCATGTGTGATCAGTTTTCGAGGGCATGTCGCAGTTTATCATGTTGTAATTGAACACGCTTAATGCTTTCACGGCTAATCGCACATTTCTATGTGGCTCTTAACATGTCACTGCATGTCCCTCGATCCTGACTAGTCTCCCAGTTCCTGCCACTGAAAAACATCCCCACAGCATGATGCTGCCACCACCATGCTTCACTGTAGGGATGGTATTGGCCAGGTGAGGAGCGGTGCCTGGTTTCCTCCAGACATGACGCTTGCCATTCAGGCCAAAGAGTTCAATCTTTGTTTCTCATGGTCTGAGAGTCCTTCAGGTGCCTTTTGGCAAACTCCAGGCGGGGTGTCATGTGCCTTTTACTGAGGAGTGGCTTCTGTCTGGCCACTCTACCATACAGGCCTGATTGGTGGAGTGCTGCAGAGATGGTTGTTCTTCTGGAAGGTTCTCCTCTCTCCACAGAGAAACGCTGGAGCTCTGTCAGAGTGACCATCGGGTTCTTGGTCACCTCCCTGACTAAGGCCCTTCTCCCCCGATCACTCAGTTTGGCCGGGCGGCCAGCTCTAGGAAGAGTCCTGGTGCTTCCAAACTTCTTCCATTTACGGATGATGGAGGCCACTGTGCTCATTGGGACCTTCAATACTGCAGAAATTTTTCTGTACCCTTCCCCAGATCTGTGCCTCAATACAATCCTGTCTCAGAGGTCTACAGACAATTCCTTGGACTTCATGGCTTGGTTTGTGCTCTGACATGCACTGTTAACGTTGGGACTTTATATAGACAGGTGTGTGCCTTTCCAAATCATGTCCAATCAACTGAATTTACCACAGGTGGACTCCAATCAAGTTGTAGAAACATCTCAAGGATGATCAGTGGAAACAGGATGCACCTGAGCTTAATTTTGAGTGTCATGGCAAAGGCTGTGAATACTTATGTACATGTGATTTTTTTTTTTTTGTTTTGTTTTTTATTTTTAATAAATTTGCAAAGATTTCAAACAAACTTCTTTCATGTTGTCATTATGGGGTATTGTTTGTAGAATTTTGAGGAAAATAATGAATTTAATCCATTTTGGAATAAGGCTGTAACATAACAAAATGTGGAAAAAGTGAAGCGCTGTGAATACTTTCCGGATGCACTGTAGTTGGTCATTATTAGTTCATTCATGTTAGTTAGTTAGTAATGCATTAACTAAAAAAAAAACATGTATATGTTGAAATTAACATTAACCTAGATTAATAACTGCTGAAAAAGTATTATTCATTGTTAGTTCATGTTAAGTAATATAGTTAACTAATGTTACAAATACAACCTTATTGTAAAGTGAGAGAGGGCAATACATGCTATGGACAATGCAAGGGCTTGCTACATACGTATATGCAAGGACATAAGCATATATGTTATGTATTTGCATGTGTAATCAAACTTTGAAGGCATGTCACTCTTATATCTTATAATTGTACCCGCTTAGTGCTTTCACGTCTAATCACGTATTTTTATGTGGCACTTAACATGTCATTGCATGCCCTGGGCACATGGGCGTAGAATACGTGGGGGATGCGGGTGATGTGTCCCCCTCACTTTCAATAAAACCAAAGTTCGTCCCCCACACTTTTTCACATGGCAAATGTTTACGCTGTGTCTTTCATACAGCAAATGTCTTAAATGTGTAAATGCAAAAGTTAAAATTCACTGGTCAATCATGTGATTAATTAAATAAAAAATATATCTTATATATTTATGTTCATCCTGCGGTAATCTTTCTGTCCCCCTCACTTTTGAAATGATTGCTACGCCCCTGCCTGGGCATGTTCTTGAATGGTGTGTTAAGGGTCACATTTAATTACTGTATCGATTTACATGTGGTCTGAATTGCTAATTGAATACAGCTTCAAGGTGAAGTGCAGAGTACTGTTATGTAATTGTACCATGATGTCAATACCATGGTATTCTTTGTAATACCTTGGGTCACCACGTAAATACCATGGTGTATGAATATAATAATCATCTTTTTACAATGGAACCACCACAGTATGTTTTTATTACATAAAATTATTATTATTTTTTTTTTTTTTGTGCATTTTAACACTCAAGCATAAATTGAGATTTTTTAAGCTTTGGATGTAAATAAACACAAGACTACGTCCACACTAATACAATTTCATTTGAAAACACTTTGGTTTTGCTACGTTTACGCCTCTCATCCACAGTGACGAAAATGGAGACTTTAACAAACGCTCTCCATAACTGCATACTTTGGAAAACAATGACGTTAGAAAACTAAAAGTGATTAGTGTGGATGTGGTCAATCTCAGTGTATGTCCCCGAGTAGTTAGCTAAATCTGACAAAACCTCCCTTTGGGGACGTCCTCAAAGGTAAAAATGATTCATAAATAGAGAGAATTATATATATATATATTTTTTATATTATTATTTGCCCCAAGTTTCTTTTAAAAGTAGGGTTTAGCTTGGTCAATATACAATTATAATAATTTTCTTTATCTAAAAACATTCAAAATCTTTCCTCATTTGGATAGCTAAGTATGTGTGTTTGTGTGTGTTTTGCACTGCTGTCCCCTCTGTCTAACTGACTCGTGTGTGTGAATGTGTGTGAATGTGTGCTGTGCTTATCTGTGTGATTCTGGGACTGTCCTTTTTCGTTTAAATCAGTCTCTGACTCTGTAGTTATGACGGTAGTGCACTAAGAAGTTTGGAATATGGATCCTTCTGGAAATTCTGCTAAAACCAGCTTTTGATGGTAACTGGTTTTGCATGGTTTTATTTGAGCCGGTCCAAGCTGGTCCAGATGGTTGATCAGCTGATCTGCCAGCTTCAACTTAACATCCATAATGTGACGTATTGTCAGGATCGGACTTGATTTTATCCACCAGGAATTTGGTAAAAAGAAAAAAGTTCTCCTGAGAAAAAGACTCCAGTAATCTCACATTCATCTCTTCTAGAGTTCACAAGAGATCTTAACAATGTCTCAAACTGAGCTCAAATTTGCCAAGATACCAAAGGTGCAGTCATCAAAAGTCAGAGATTTCAATATGAACTCAAACACTTCTCTTCAAATTCAAAATCTGACAAATTCCGTCCACATTAATTAAAAAGCTCAATTCTTACTGTACGTCAATAATTGTGTGAAAAAAGCCAATTGGGCCCTATCGATTTCATGGTGACCTTAAGCGGGTTTGTTCCAGCACCTTTGCATGGTTATGCTCAGATAAAAGAGAGAGAATACTTGGTTAATGCAGATTTTGCCCTTGCTCCAAGGAGACTGACCAATCGCAAAGCTTGGCGGGGTGTTAAATTGCCCGTCCCTGTGCTGTGGACTCCTCCTGGCCAGTGCTAATGATACCTCACCCCCCTGCCCTTCCTTTATCCACCCTGGCACCTTCGGCCTCGTGCTCAGAGAGGTGCCAGACTGAACTAGCTGAGCAGAAGCCAGTTAGAGAGCAGCCTAGTACAGAGCCAGCAGGCCTCCTTAGATTATAGCTGATGGGAGGAAAGGAATGATATAGGATGAGACAGCAAGCGGTCCAGGAACGATCTTGCTCTGAGGAGTTTTTATGAGCGCTACACCCATCTCCACAGTAACCACTGCACAGAGATGAGTCCTGGACGAAATTGAAGAAGTGTGACTGTGCACATTAGTAGTTATTTATGTTACTCTCTAATCTTCTGGCCATGTCGACACTAATCCATTTTCGTTTGAAAACTCAGTTTTCAGTTTTCCAATGTCATTGTTTTCCAAAGTAAAAAGGAGCTAATTTCATTATCGTGACCTTTCAAGGAAATTAGTGCATTAGTAGTTACTTGCGTTACTGTCTTACTTTCAGGCCACATCCAGATAAAACTCAGTTTTCAGTTTCATGACGCCATTGTTTTCCAAAGTATGCAATAATGGGAATATATTAAAGTATGTGTTTAAGTTACATCACTGCGTAATTTAGTCATTGTGACTTTTCATGGAAATAAGCACATTAGCAGTTACTTGCCTTACTCTCTTAATTTCAGGCCAAATCCACACTAATCTCTTTTCATTTGAAAACTCTGTTTTCAGTTTACTGACATTATTTTTTTCCAAAGAAAGCATTAATAGATCCGTTTTTCGTTGTTCTAGTGTGCCATGACAATCTGTATGAGTTGTTTTCTGTCTACTTTACCAGAGTTTCAACAATCATCTTTCATCTGTGATTCCTGTGTAAATGTGAGTCGCATGATTCGAGTGCAATCTAGTTTTGTCGCATCATGGTGCTCTTGTGCAGTGTAGACCCTGCGGAGGCCTTCGTTACTTTTTAATGGGGAAGATTTTTTCAAATGCATTACATTTGAACAAGTTACACATTAAGTATTTGAAAAAGTTATATTTTGTTAATTCAAAAAGTAAAAAAAGTAAGTTAGCGTTTTACTTCCAAAAGTAATCGGATTACGTTATATTTGTAACACTGGTCTTTGTCTCCTTAAATCCAAAATTAATGTGGGGTTGTGTCACAAACCCCCTCTATCATTTTCTTTATAAGAGCAAAGAGGCGGACAGCCGTGACTTCTATGGAGGGTTTCTACAATGCCACCTACTCCTCAGAAGACACTTTCTGTCATGCTGTCTTTCTGTCTCTCCCACTTGCTCGCTATCTCTGTCTCTGGTAGCCTGTGACGCTGTCGAAAGCTAAATTGGCTATTTCCATGTAAATATGAGGCTTGTGTGTGGTTTAATTACTATGGAGATGACTAAGGACGGACCATGTGATTTGAGCAATCAGAACGAAGCATCAGGGAAGAGGAGAGTGAAAGAGAGAGGCTGGGAGAGGGAAGGAGGAAGAGAGGATAATGGTAGATGTACAAAAGTTGGAGGTGGAGAAGGCCTGGATCAATTAGGAGACTTGGAAATAACCTTTATCTTTTTCATCAGGGGAAGAGGAATAAACCAGGAGTGGAGTCCGTGGGGTCTCCCGATTCAGGAAGAGGAAGAGGAGGAGAGAAAAAAGCCATAAAGTAGGTGCTGGGAAATTCATTTTGTTCTTTGGGTGTTCCTATAGGATCGCTGTGCTTGATGAAAGCTGGACATACAAACTTAACTTTACGATCATAGCAATACTGTTGTTATCTTTATAGACAACCATCACATGGAGTGAATTCACTAAACAGTTGCACCACTTTTGCGCAAATATCTGCATCTTATTCAGATTAACCAGCCAGTGTCTTTAGTAACTGTCATTCTTTTTAGCACAAACACAATTCCTTATTCCAGACATTGTTTACAAAACTCTTTAGCTTTAATTGCCCAAGCAAAGAGAGCTGTTACTGCCCACGGAAAACGATGGTAAATTCCGTAATAAACAGTACTTTTTAAGAGATTTTTAGGTGATGTAGATGCGTGCACTTTTGCCATTTTTACAATATAGAGCTCAACCATTAGGAAGTAAAAATCCCATTTATTTTCTCCATAGGGGAATTGATAATTAACTTGTAAACCTTTTAAGTAGGGCTGTCAATCATGATATGTCGATCAATTAATCAAATTAATTGCACATATAAATATTTGCAGAGAAAGCCCCTCAAAATAACAATAATTCAATATACATATAATGATTAAATAATTATATTTAAATAATTATAACTATTATATATATATATATATATATATATATATATATATATATATATATATATATATATATATATATACTATAAATGTAATTATAAATATTAAGCATTGATAAGACAATCCAAAAAGTGTCTTTAGAAGGCAATATATTGTTTATTTCCATACACAGCAATCCATGCTGCATTTGAATTGGTCACACGTCAATGTACACATGCATCAGATGGATGCTGATAGAGTGTCTCACTTTGGTTGCGTTGCATCAGAAACAGTTTTTAGGTCGCTGTGTCAAGGTAAACATAGTTTAAAACTGTGCGTTGCCTATACAGCTGGAGCTTTGCTTACTGCCCCCTGCTGAAAACAGGTGGTACTTCAAGCTTGAATTGCTCCGATGGTTGGAATATTCCTTATTATGGTCCATGGATATGATTAATTGCATTCTTTTTTTATATGGTTAATCACACTGAATTAACGCATTAAATCGACAGCCCTACTTTAAAGAAAGACCTACCGTGAGCTCTGAGGTTGTTAATTGATATTAATTGATGTTTTTGCTAAAATCAGTCTGCGTTATGTCAACTTCATTTTTTTAAATGCGTTTATTAGCTAAATTTGTGGTGAACAACTACACTACCCATGATCCTGAAGGGAAACGATCCACCAATCGGAGAATCGAAAAAAAACAAAGCATGCCAATGTTGGTCTCCCAACACTCTCAAACTACTTATATACAGTATATTAGAATATATCTGAATATTTTGCAATACACATAAAATATACTATACTGTTTCTATACTTACAGTCAGTAACTTTAAATCCATAGTTTTATATTTTTCCATCGTTAACGTCATTCGAATTTGTGCGGTCAGCACAAATTTTTCGTCCGTGTTTGCGCCATTACCTGATTCGCATATTCTTGAATCTGGTGATAAAATAATGCAGACGGCACATGCAAATAAACTTCGCTATTGGTTGATGCAATTAATTAATAGTGAATTCCCTCACATGTGATTTGAAACAACAGAAAACATTTCAGAAGTAATAAAAATTATGATTCTCATTTAGTATTCACTTACTGAATTAAAAGAGTCTAGACTTGCTGGAAAAAAGACTAAAGTATGAGACCAATTAACTGCATTCATAATGAATGCACCAGTCTTGACTGCTCGCATTTATTCAGAACGCATCCACTCAGAGCTCTCCGAGCAATTCCGGCTCTTTGACTGATAGTGACTTTGAATGCCATGTGTTTCGCTGAAGTGCATGTGTTTGAATGAGATGGGGAATCTGAGGTTACAGAGAGCTTAGTAAATGGATAAGCCATGCACAGATGCATCAATAGCAGGATGGAGTTGCTATTGTTTTCCTCTTCAGATGCTCGCATGCCTTCTAGTTTATGAGATGCCTGTTTCTGGTAAAAAGCTGCTTTGATGTCTCACTTGTGTTTTGTGGTACGTGAAATTGAAGCTGCTGTTTTGGGCTAATGAGAATGCTGAATTTGTAAGCTTGCAGGTGTTTGTGAAATCTGTATTTTTGAGGAAAAACAGGAAAATGAGTTGAGTTCGGTGTTGGATGTGCATATTCAGAGACTGCAAATAGCATTTTTGTCTTTCTGAATAACATAACTTACAATGAATAACTTTCCCCCCAAAACCAGGTTGTGTTCATCCTACATGCATTGTGCCTGCTGACCCCTTGCATCTATTTGACCTCTGACCTCTGCTCTTTAACCTCTGAGATTTCTCGATGTTGTTCTGTTCCATTTGTTGTTCGCTTTTGCTGTTTATCCTTCAAATGTTCATTCTATCCTTCAGCAAAATGGTTGTTAATGGTTTGCCGGTAAAGAAAGCAGTCTATATTTCTTTCCATCCATGTACTGTATGTAATGTGGTTTTGTGTTTGTTGTGGCTATTTGTGTTTACAGTACTGCCCAAACTAATAGTATGGACCCTTACAGCTTATTGCCTCTCTCTTTCTATCCCTCTTTTTTTAATCTTTAATGAAACCTTAATGAATGTACAGGTATAATCTTGCATCTTTCTGCTATGCTGCCTCACGGATTCTTTGGGTTTGTTGTTTATTTCCCTGTTTTCTCATAAAAGCTTCTAAGCACCTCTGAAATCTCCTTCCCAGCTTCTAAAGAATGGCGAATGAAACTTTGCTTTCTCCTCATTGTCAACCACATCCTATCCTATGCTTGTTCTTGCTTCTTCAAAAGAAGAGAGAAGTCCTAAGGAGCATCTGATGTTGGATCCTGGGATCTGGAGACCCATGATGGCCAATGACCAGAGATTTTCTGTGTGTAGATAGCTGGATGGATGGAAGAATGAAATGGATATATAATCCTATGTTCAACTGACATGTATGTGTGTCTCTCTGTGGTCCTCAGCGATCTAGACAGAGACTTTTGGAATAACAATGACAACAGTTCAGTACAGCAGCGCTGGAGTTCATACCCACCCAAGGAGTTTGTACTAAACATTTCCCCTTATGCCCCTTATGGAGATCCACGCCTTACACTCAAGTGAGTCTCTGTTCAGGCTGGTAAGAGACACCACCCCTGAACCCAACGACCCAACCCTAACCCATCCAAACCCACCCTTTCCAACATTACCATACTCTTCCCTACCTCATCCGTCCCCTTCCTGAACTAACCCCAACCCAACCTTATTTCATCCAACCCGAGCTCATCCAAATCCCTTACCAATCTCATCCCAGTTCTATTAACCAGACTTTTGACTCTCTGTATAGAGCACAATCTGACTGACCTATAAAGTGACCAGTGTGTTTTGTTTTTTAAATTTTGTTCACAGACAGTTTTATAAGGGCTGCATGATTGTGACAAAAAAAAAAAAACAAAAAAAAAACAATTGGCAATTGTTTCCCTTATCGATTATTAAATAAAATGTTTATTTGTTAAACTTCATGACATATAGGGCTCTGTTTTCATAAGCGTGCAAAGCACAGCACTACAACCGTGCGCTACTTCTTATCCAATTTTCGGAAGAGCGCTATTCTAAGTAGTTTACACTACTGTGGGTGTAGGTTTGCAAACTGTGGGTGTATTATATGTAAATGAAGTGGTGGAAAGCGCAATTTGCTATTTTCCTGAGAAATAGGTCATATAACATCAGTAAATCAGCTTCACATTGGCCCTCTTAGTAGCAAGACAAAAATAAACTGTTATTTCATTTTTTAATAAATTGTACACAGAAATGGTACAATATTAGCTCCGCACAGAGTTCTGCATTTTCGGGAATGCTCCCATTATAAATTTAGCTGTTGTGTTGCTCATTGACAGTGTATTTACATCTACATTGCAAACAAGCAGCAAAACATGTAACAAATCCAAAATAACCAAATTATCGACTATGCTATTGGGTGTTGTTCTAAAGTTTCTTTTCAAGTGTCAGGCAATGTTTCGTCAGCACTAATTTTCATGGTATAGATAAATAATGGGGGGTTGTACTTGCTTGTTTTGGTTATTGAGGGGGTTACCTCCCCCCATCCCACCCTGAATCTACACGCTTGTATCCAGTATCAACTTCGTTTCCAGGCGGTCTGGTGCAGTCTAACTCCCAGAAATTGCATAAAGCCAACCAATCAGATTAGAACTATTTTTGTTAGCCTTGACATTTTTTGCTACCGTATGCATCTGACAGTCAGTGAATAGTCAGGCTGAGACTAACCTTACCCCAACACAATTTTTACCCAACCCTTCCCTGTTTAATCCCTAACCCTACCTCATCCCAACACAACCCATGCCTAACCATATCCCATCTGAACCCTTACCCAACTTTACATCATAAAAACCATTTTCTCTGGCAGGGCTGTATTGGGGAGGCACCACAAAATTTAATGATACGGCAGTGAGTGCATAATGACAAAATGCTGGTAACCTGGTTCTGATTGCGATGTTATCTTGGGCTATTTACAGACTCATGATTTTCCCATCCAAGATAACAAGATAAATAAAAATGCGTAAAAAGCAAAAGTGCATAACATATGTGCCACTAGTGGCACCAGATGGAATTGAGGCCTGTTTAAGTGGCCTCGACTGGGCCAGACATTACAAAATCAGCACAACCAAGTTTGAAAACGGTTGATGTTTATGATGTTCCATTAATTGCCTCTAGTGACGCATAAATTACACACTTCACCTTTTAAGGGATAGTTTACCCAAAAATGGAAATTCTGTAATTTACTCTCCCTCATGTTGATTCAAACCCGTATGACTTTTGCACACAAAATGAGATGTTGGGCCATGTTCACACTAATATGTTTTAATATTAGTTTCACAATGTTTACAGGTTGGAAACAACATGAGGATGAGAAAATGACAGAATTTAATGTGATGTGAAAAGTCATTATGCAGTTTGTGACATTGTTGCTCTCTAAACTTTGCAGGACTTTAGGGACATTATCAACCTATTTGACAGTGCAGTTCCTTGGCTAATCATAGTAGCAGCAGCCTTGAACACTCGACCAGATGTCTGGCTGCTTCCTGTCAAACATGTTTGTCACCGTGGATTGCTGTTATTTAGTATAGTTTGCTGCTTCTCCAAACCCTTAGGTTAATTCTGCACTCCTTTTCGAATCTATTTTGTTTTTACCAAAAACATGACAGGCAAAAGCGGACTGCTAAATGTCCCTTGCTTCCTACAGCCCTGCCTGTCTTTTCCTACCATACTGTATAACCTTTAACCTTTTGCCTCACCACCCCTTTCCCCCCCATGGGGTGTTACCATGGAAACGGACAACCCTCCAGCTTCAGCTATCCAGTGAACATCAAACAACAACAATAACAGTTGACAATAAAATAAATTTAAAAAAATTACGCTCTTCAATCCTGTTGGTCATTGCTAACCCTCATTTTTGTACTTTCCCATTGAGGGTTGACCGTTACAGTAAGATTGTAGTGTGGTAACCCCCGTTGGCTGTATGTTTGACACGTTGGTATAAAATGTGTTGTTTGCCTTTGTGCTATCTGCTCTTCACCTATCTGCCTTTCTTGGGCTCATTTTAAATGTATCCTTCTAGCATTCCTGGTCCTTCAAGTCTGTATCCACAGCAGTGTCTGCAAGGTAAACCCTCACCTCTTTAATCGAGCCAGGTTTTGCTTTGATCCAGTCCTTTCGGTTATGAAGCCAAATACACAAGGGGAGTTTTCCTTTACCCCTCTAAGGAGAAAGAAATTGTTTATAGACCCCATGAAGTCAAAATTAATGTTTTGTGGTGTTTATTCCCAAATGACGTACTATACACTGTGCCATCTAGAGTATACATTCTCAAATGGAACACTACATGAAAGCATTTCTTGTTTCTCAGATGGAAGTGACATTTCAAATGCACCGAATGTGTTGCAGCTAGCTTTAGCGCATTAGCCAACCTCAGTCCAACAGTTATATCTCAAATAACACATATTCACACAGCATAGAGTGATGGTAAAACAATTAACTCACTTTTGCAAGACGCTGACTTCGCACAAGCTTCACTAGTTGCCACATTCATCATTAATTACAATTGTTTTATCGGGACCAGCATCGCCATGTAATGGCCCCTTCTGTTTCGCACTGGAGGGCAAGCTGTGACCAAGCCCTGATTTACTAAAGGTTTGAGTGTATAAAATACATGCAGTCTTGACCGCACAAGCAAAAAAGATCCAAGCTGATCTACTAACATACAGTGCATCTGGAAAGTATTCACATTACTTCACTTTTTCCACATTTTGTTATGTTACAGCCTTATTCCAAAATGGATTCAATTAATTATTTTCCTCAAAATTCTACAAACAATACCCCATAATGACAACATGAAAGAAGTTTGTTTGAAATCTTTGCAAATTTATTAAAAATAAAAAAACGAGAAAAAAAAATCACATGTACATAAGTATTCACAACCTTTGCTCAATACTTTGTTGAAGCACCTTTGGCACCAATTACAGCCTCAAGTCTTTTGAGTATGATGCTGCAAGCTTGGCACACCTATTTTTGGGCATTTTCTCCCATTCTTCTTTGCAGGACCTCTCAAGCTCCATCAGGTTGGATGGGGAGTGTTGGTGCACAGCCACATTCAGATCTCTCCAGAGATGTTCAATCGGGTTCAAGTCTGGGCTCTGGCTGGGCCACTCAAGGACATTCACAGAGTTGTCCCGGAGCCACTCCGTTATCTTGGCTGTGTGCTTAGGGTCATTGTCCTGTTGGAAGATGAACCTTCGCAGCAGTCTGAGGTCCAGAGCACTCTGGAGCAGGTTTTCATCAAGGATGTCTCTGTACATTGCTGCATTCATCTTTCCCTCGATCCTGACTAGTCTCCCAGTTCCTGCGGCTGAAAAACATCCCCACAGCATGATGCTGCCACCACCATTCTTCACTGTAGGGATGGTATTGGCCAGGTGATGAGTGGTGCCTGGTTTCCTCCAGACATGACGCTTGCCATTCAGGCCATAGAGTTCAATCTTTGATTCTCAAGGTCTGAGAGTCCTTCAGGTGCCTTTTGGCAAACTCCAGGCGGGATGTCATGTGCCTTTTACTGAGGAGTGGCTTCCGTCTGGCCACTCTACCATACAGGCCTGATTGGTGGAGTGCTGCAGAGATGGTTGTTCTTCTGGAAGGTTCTCCTCTCTCCACAGAGAAATGCTGGAGCTCTGTCAGAGTGACCATCGAGTTCTTGGTCACCTCCCTGACTAAGGCCCTTCTCCCCCGATCGCTCAGTTTGGCCGGGCGGCCAGCTCTAGGAAGAGTCCTGGTGGTTCCAAACTTCTTCCGTTTATGGATGATGGAGGCCACTGTGCTCATTGGGACCTTCAATGCTGCAGAAATGTTTCTGTACCCTTCCCCAGATCTGTGCCTCGATACAATCCTGTCTCAGAGGTCTACAGACAATTCCTTGGACTTCATGGCTTGGTTTGTGCTCAGACATGCACTGTTAACTGTGGGACCTTATATAGACAGGGGTGTGCCTTTCCAAATCATGTCCAATCAACTGAATTTACCACAGGTGGACTCCAATCAAGTTGTAGAAACATCTCAAGGATGATCAGTGGAAACAGGATGCACCTGAGCTCAATTTTGAGTGTCATGGCAAAGGCTGTGAATACTTATGTACATGTGATTTTTTTTTTCCATTTTTTATTTTTAATAAATTTGCAATGATTTCAAACAAACTTCTTTCACGTTGTCATTATGGGGTATTGTTTGGAAAATAATGAATTTAATCCATTTTGGAATAAGGCTGTAACATAACAAAATGTGGAAAAAGTGAAGCGTTGTGAATACTTTCCGGATGCACTGTAGTCTTCTGAGGATTGTGGCTTTCAGATGCGCAAAATAGCAGATCTTGCAAGTTTCCCATGTAATGAATATACAATTTAGGGTGCTTTCCCACTTCAGTTGCTTGGTCCGAACTCAGGTTCAATTCCACCCCCTCTCCCTGCCCCCGCTGGTCTCTGTTCACATCATATTATTTGTGTCCAAACCGCGATTTGATTGCATCATCAACATGAGTACAAGCGGCAGCTGTTTACCACTTGAAATAAGTAACAACTCAAGAAGACATCAGCTTCACTGTGTAAAGGGGCTTTCACACTGAAACGGTTTGCATGAATTTTTTTTTATATGAAAGCTGTTTTGCAGACCGGGAAACGGATCGTGGTACCGAACACGAGACTAAATGTATTGGTCAGTAGTCTGAGTTCGGTTGCAATGGAACTGTGGCATGGTTCGCATGAGTGAGTAAGAAACCTGTACTCGGGTCCGCACTTGTTCAGGAAGTAAAATTAATTGGCATGCTTTTTTGCCGATTTTTAGCATGCCATCATCAGTTACACAAAAACTCACACACACATGCACCATGAGTGGCAGGCAAAATAATTGCACACAACCAGCTGTCTCCTAAAAAAAAGACCATTTGCAAGCATCAGATATTGTCGTCTTCTCCTAGACATGCATATCTGCTGAATTATGGCATGCAATGCACAGAGGCGCAAGTGTCGTTCACTGTGGTGTGCATAATAGCACCAAATTAATTTAAAAAAAAAAACACAAATATAGTGACCCACTTTGTGTTCTCCATCATGTGCACATTTGTGATGAGGCAAATTAATGCAAATTAAACTATGATGCTATGACGCACTATAAAATGATGCAAAACAGTGCAGAAGTATGTGATTTGGGATGAAGCTCTTGTCTTTCAGCTTTTAAGCCATCTATAAGCTTGTGTACTCCTAAAAGTTGACAAAGCTCACTTTTAGCAGATATACACTTTTAAAATGTACAGTCTTTCTCTTATGGGAAAATGGACCAAAAATATTGATGACTTGTGTTGCACTATACAGTTTTTTTGTAACTTTTCTAGAGGTTCAAATTACCTCTAGAATGAGAATGTCCTTACCTGCAGCCGACAAGTAGCAACTAATAGTTCATGGCTGTGACATTACTTAACTGAAGAATATTTGCTTTTAAACACAAAAGGGAACAAGCCCATCGATATGTTCTCGCCAAACTTTGTTTCAATAGGAAATACGGCAACACAGGACAGTTAATTGTGCTTGTCAAGCCATTCCATGGGGTCTTTAAACACTTTTGTCCATCAAATCCAACACATTGGCTTTCGGTCCAGAAGTACAGAGGGATCCAGATGGACTGGCCTGTCTAGAAAATTAAAAATGAAATAAACATGTTAGCCGCGGTGGCTCAGGTGATTCAATTTTCTTCTCTCTCAAATGAGCACACCGATCAGTCTAGAGGCCAGTGGTCTTTAATAGTGTCCTCGTGGGGCTATCAAACCTGTCAGATTAAAAAGATGCGGGGTATATGCAGACTGCTGCCCGATAAGCTCTCCTATTTCAGACGAAAGCCGTAGATTACAGCAAAACCGATGGTGAAAGCAAACTATTGATTTGCTGTGTCTCTTGCAACAGACAGTTTTTGTTGCACATGTAGCAAAGTCAGAATACAAAACCATTGAAGTGTTTGCAGTATTTAACCTTTAATTAGACTATATAACCTCAACTCCAGCACTAGAGGCAGAGTTGAAAGGGATGTTTTGTAAGAGAATATATGTGTCCATGACAGATCTTCATAGTGTGCTGGATTGCAAGCCCGATCAATTTAGGTTGCCTTTATTTAGTCTGATTGTTTATTCCTGTGTGACATTTGTTCTTCACAAGTTAAAGGAATAGTTCACCCCAAAATAAAACACTTACTCACCGGCATGTTTTTCAGCCCCAGTACTATTTTCTTTCTTCCATGAAACACAAAATGAGATCTTGAGCAGAATGTAGCTCTAAACTCTTATAGTAGCCACATTTTTTGAACTCTTCATGTGACACACAAGAACCAATATTTTTGGCCGTTGATGATGTCAAATCTGGCACGACACATCCTAAGATGTAAGTTTTGGATTTGAACACAAGCACAATTGAGATTTCAGAGCTTTGGCAAAGGGAAAAATTATCATAACAAATTAAATTTTGGTCTGTTAAGCTATTCTGAAGCTATTATATGGCTTCAGAAGGCTTGAAATACAATACACGAGTTTTGCCCTCTACTTTAATGGTTCTTTATTGTGCATTTTGTCCTTTTTTGAGCTTAGAAGGATGAATCACAATTCACTTTCATTGTATAGAAAAAGAAGCTCGGACATTCTGCCTAACACCTCCTTTTGTGTTTCATGGAAGAGAGAGGTTGGAATGACATGAGGGTGAGTAAAAAATTTTTGGGTTACTCCACCCCAACCTGCCATGATATTTTTTCCTTATGAAGTCTTGAAGTGGAGAGGTCAAATGAGAACACATTTTCTCACCTGGTTTGGTGCCAATCTGCGGCTGCCAGTCTCATTACGTCAAAGCCTTTTTTTTTGCTGTTATTTTGTTGTGTTCTTGTTGTATTGTGAGTGTTTGAACCCTGCAGCTGTGTTACTTGAATCCCTTGACAACTGCATGATGACTTTCACAAGGTTTGCAAACTGGTGACCGATTACACTATTAAGTATTGATAATATTTTTTTTTTTTAAATAATTCTTTTCAAATATTTCATGTGTATATATGAGATCTTAAACATATTTTTGGGTGTCTGTAACGTAAAGCATGTCATAAAATATCATTGGGGTGCCAATGTGGCTATTTTAAGCATCATTCTTGTTGTAAATCCATTTTTATGTAAACTAAGCTGAGAATACGTCACCTACTGAGAGGAGTTTTAGAGCAGTACCTGATAAAAACCACACTGTTTCCTGCCAAAGAAAACAGGCTCTGGTAGGCCCCCTAGAGGCTAAGCTGCACTTTTGTTGTATTACCAGAAAAGTCAAGCTATTCTAAGAGCTTTACAGCAAAAAAAAATGCACTGCATTTTAAAACCCCCAGGGCACAGGACATTCTGTTGTTGTTCATGCATATTATGTAGTCACAGGACACGTCTAGACACTGACGGACCCAACCTACTGACCTTTTCCCACTGTACATGAACAAGCAGGGTTCCCACAGTCGTGGAAAACCTAGATATATTAGGGAATTTTAAAGTTTTGTTTTCAGGCCTGGAAAAGTTTTATAAATTATAGAGCAAGATTGATCTTATAAATTAAAGTATACTTCAGTTTTGGTTGTGTTTATTATAATATCTGTTCAGTAAATAGCTATTTAACTGAAAAGATCATGGAAATTAATTGGTCAAAAAGTGTGGGAACCCTGTACTAAACACGCTTGGTTTGCCTGTTTAAACACACAAACGAACAGACTAATTGGATAAATATTATTTATCCAAACCTGTAACCATTTCTTTTCTCCCAATGTTTGTCCTCTCTTTCATTCTTTCTTTCTCCCACTGCTTTCTTTCTGTCCCGACCTGGTCAGTGGGGCAGTGCCCGGGGGCCAGAAAGGGGCAATGGGGGGTGGATTGGGGGACGGAGGGGGGCCGTCGCGCAGTGACAGCATGAGGAGCATGGTGACGGGGAGCATTAAAGCCGGCAGGTGGCAGACAGTACAAAGCCGCCTACATTCAGGAGACTTCAAGAACGGCAAGTGAGTCAAACCCACAGGGGACATAAAAGAGCGATCGAGAGAGCTGTGTGTGTATGAGATTTTTAAGAAAGTTAAAAATGACTTTGTGTGGGTCTGTGATTTGCAGAGATTTCAGGCCGCCCTGCTGTCTATTAATAGCACGAGTCTTAACACCGACTCACTTAGTAACTCACAATAGCTCATTTTAGACCATTATAAAACATAAAAGCCACAGTAATGACTCAAAAGGCTGCATAACTGTGGATATTATGCACCTGATTCATCCGATAAATATAATACATAAGGGATAGTCTACAGTCATCCCGTCACTATTGTTAAATAACCCCTAATAGGGTTTTGTATCACCATAAAGGGGTTTATTTTGTTATAATGACCATTGACTGTACATTACCTGTTTATTACAGGGCTACTTGGCAAATAAATCAATAAATGGACAAACTGATTTAAGTTTAAAGTCAATATGAAATCAAAGTTTATCCTATTAATTTTCTCAGGCTACACATTATATGTTTGTCACACTATTTAACAAATAAGATGTTTTCCAACGACAAATGCCATGCTTTTAAAGGCATAGTTTGGTCCAAAAATGAAAATGAAGACATTTACTCACCCTCATGATGTTCCAAACCCGTAAGACTTTCTTTCTTGGAGCACAAAAGGAAATGCACAGTGTTAGCCACAGTCACTATTCACTTTCTTTGCATATTTTGTTTCATACAATAAAAGTAAATGGTGACTAACATTCAGCCTAACATCTACTTCTGTGTTCCACACAATACAGAAAGTTCCATGAGTTTGGAAAAACTTCAGGGTGAGTACATGATGAGAGAAATTTCATGTTTGGTTGAACCGTCCGTTTAAGGAGAGAACAGCATTTCAGACAGTTATTTTCATAATAGATTTTTCAAAAGCGTCTGCTCATGGTTAAAGTTTAATAGAAGTAATTTCAGAGACATGAGAGATTGCTGGAGGATATTAAACAAATGTCCATCCTAATCAACGGCGGGTGAATGAGTGTAGCACAAAATATTCATACATTAAACGTCCCATAAATGTGCTTAATATTTTAGGGAACTGTAATGTGTATTTGTCAGTTGTGTTACGCAGAACATCCGTGTGTTCAAGTTGGGTTAGTTTTAAGAGAAAAGACAAAACCAGGTTTGTTTTTTCAGTGTAAAGTAACAAAACAGCTCTATATAAACAAAGATTTCAAAACCTGACTTGCTGCGTTCCATCTAAAGTCAGATGTGGGATATTACTACTTGGTATGTCTGACTTTTAATAATGAAGGCATTCCATTCCCTGATACTCAGAAGATGAAATTGCAATGCTAGTATTTGTTTTGCTGATGTCCAGTTGTTACCAAATACATATAAATGTATGCTATGCTTTGCTTGCATAAAAAGCTAATTTATCGTGTTTTACACACCGGTCTCTCCAAAAAGGTTTTATAATCATGTAGGAACACTGATTCATCCATGAATTTCTTTAGCTTAATACTTAAAGGGATAGTTCGCCCAAACATGAAAATTCTGTCATCAATTATTCACCCTCATGTTGTTCCAAACCTTTATGACTTTCTTTCCTCTGTGGAGCTCTACCTCTCAAACGTACAAATAGTTGGCATAAATTTCGTTCACATACTAGAGATATCCATGCAGTCGTCTTGCTACACTCAAGCGGTTAATATGTCTGTTTGTCGTTGCTTTTTCGGAGATCTAAACACTTTAATTTCCATTAGTTCCAGGCATCCAGTGAGCATCCAGCCACCGAACAACATGGTCCACATTTTAATAATGGCATTTTATGACAATCGTATTAACGTTGGTAACGTTAATCATGTTAAAGTTACTGAATGAAGCGCCTCCCACTGTTGTTTTAAATGAGGGTACATTCCATCCAGAAGTGATGAACCCTATGTCATATTACCTTCGAAGACTTTACCATCCACTGTGAGAGCTTTGAAAGTCTAAAAGGTGTGGGGCTCAAAAATATGGGTCATGGGGCTCATCATTATGAGTTTGCGTCTGGCAGGAAATGTTCAAGGAACAAAAAGATGTCACTTCCTTAAACTGTATTGAAATGGTCTGTACAGTCAAAGTGAAACTCAGTTCGTAACTTATTTTACTTCAGTAATCTTACGTTTCCAGAATATACAAAAAGAAAAAGCAATGTATGGCGGTCTTGGTTTTATCCATTGGGAGTCAATTGGATTGTGAAAAGTGGGTGTTACCAGAATGAAACCAGCTGTTTGGAGCAAAGTCATTAAAAAGTAAGTGATTCGTGACATCATCCAATAAGGCAAGTTGTTTCAGAAGCGGAGTAAGTTATAATATATTACAAAGACAAACCTTTATTCTTTGGAATAATATGCACTGATGAATCATGCACAATAAGACCAAGAATTTGCAGATATACCTCAAAAACCTTTTATCATATTTGATACATGGATTTCAATGGCCGTTTTCAATAAAATAATATTCAAATTTTTAACCAAGCACAAGTTGCTCATATTCAGCAAATACTCGTTTTAAAATATCAGTAACAATATAATCATTACTGTCACTTTGACTTTATTAAAATCAGCAAAGATTTCACATAAAAAACACGTGTGCATGCAATCCAAAAGCGGACGTTTTTAGAAAGTTTTTACAAATATTTTTCCATCAAGAAAGGCCTGGAAACTTGCACCAAGTGGCAGCAGACATCTAGTACATTGCAGACAACAGGAGTTCTAACGGCCGTTAGAAAATAGCATATCAAATTTGATACAGGCGGCGCTATAGAGTTAATTCTCCATATGTTGTTGCAAAGTGTTTAATAACAAAGAAAGCACTCCAAGTAACAATAGCATAATCAAACAGAAATATATTTTCACTAATTTTAACCGATGAGTCCGCTGCCATATTAGTTCTTTTTACATGATTTCACGACTCTCAAATCACGACTTTCATAGAATTCCGAGTTTACAACTTGTAAACTTCAAAGAGATCTACGGACACATGAACACTTTTTACAAGTCGGAATCTTATAATTACAGGAATTTTCTCCTATCCCAGCTTAATACGCAGAGAAAACGATAAATATTTTGATCCCCCTGAAAAGTGTAAACAATGGCTTTGTGGCTCTGCAAAAATTCTGACCTTTTACCTTTAAGAAAGTACTTAGGGTCAATTTTGATTTCATGTTGACTAAAACAGTACCAATTAACAAGACACTGGTAAACAATCAGGGAGGGAAAAAATAAACAAAGACATGACATGTACAAGCAACCAAACTTCCAAATAAAAGACATGACATAACCGAACAAAATAACCAAACTGTAAAACCGATCCTGTATCTGTGTGTAGACTTGAATGGAAGACATCCTAACGGGTGTCGTGCATACAAACACACAAGAGGCTCGATTTAAGCTTTGTTCACACCCCCAGCTAACACCTTCTTTCCTCCACCACCTCACATATTCTCTCTCGGTCTCACATCTCTCTTCTCACACTCCATCCATGCCACCAGTCCTTGTTCTTCTCTCTCTCTTTCTCTCTCTCAGCACCCCCTCCGTTTTTCTTCGTCAGTAATTGGATTCTATTTTCAGACAGCTATATGTGTCTGTCTCTTGTGTTTGTCTCACACCCCTTTTTTAATGTCTCTTTCTGTCTCTCGCTTTCATGCCTATATCTAACATTCTCCTCCATGCTTGTTCATGCCTCCTGGTGTTAGTCATGCAACTTCCTGATGCCCTTAACTAGCAACCAGTTGTGCCAGTGCTAGCTCAGCTCATTAAAGTCAACATAAAACAAAAACTGATCACATTTAATTTCTTAATAGACATTCCTGGTCTTATTGTGCATGATTATTCTAAAGGGGAAAAAGGTGTGTTCTTTCATAAAATGTAAAAACTTGCTCCGCCTCTTAAACGTCTTTCTTTTTCAGCTGATCTGGTTCTATTTCACTCCAAAATCAAAAGAAACAAATAAGAAATTATATTTTGCATATTTTTATGACCATTAAGATTTTTTACATTGTGAAATTATTTTCATGACATTTTACACTCCAATTCTCGTTGCCGCAGCTTAAAAAGATGATATATTATTAAAATTAAAGGAATATTCCAGGTTCATTACAAGTTAAGCTCAATCGACAGCATTTGTGGCATAATGTTGATTACTTCAAAACTTCATTTTGACTTGTTCCTCCCTTTCTTTAAAAAAGCAAAAATCTGGGTTACAGTGAAGCACTTACAATGGAAGTCAATGGGGCCAATTATTTAATGTTAAAATACTCACTTTTTCACAAGTATAACCACAAGACATAAAGGATATGCATATAAACATGATTTTAGTGTGATAAAATCACTTACTAATCTTTTCTGCATAAAGTTATAGTAATGTCAACAAATCCTAAAACCCCAAAACGACTGAAAACGAGACCATTTAAACAACTTTACAGCAAAAATAATTCATGAGATTTAACAGAGGAATTAATGTAAGTGGTTTTATAAAATTATAAGCTTCAAATTTCTGTGCTTAAACCCTCCAAAAATTGGCCACATTCACTTCCATTGTAAGTGCCTCACTGTAACCCAGATATTTGCTTATTTAAAGAAAAGGAGGGACAAGTCGAAATTAATGTTTGTGGCAATCAACATTATGCCACAAATGCTGTCGATTGAGCTTAACTTGTATTGAATTGAAGGCTTCATTCTCTTGATGCAAAATATAATTACATTGTTGTATTGATTTGGGGTTAAATATGACCAGAATATTTTCCCTTGAAAGGTTTCGTGAGAATCACCCATGTCCGTGCGGCCTATAGCCAACAGCCAAAAACACTCACTTTTCACAATCCTATCGATTCCTGATCAATGAAATCAAGCCCTGCCCTACAATTATTATTTTTCTAATTGAATATCCTATTCAACTGAAATCTGTCACATTACTAAAGTAAAAAGTGTTGTGATTGGCATTTCATGTGTTGACTTAAACGTCAGGATTTGAGCAAAATGATGTAATTAAACTTATTTTTTGAAATGCTACTCTAAATAATGACTTATTAAAAATGTTTACTCACACTGGCCTTCTGGGATCCGACAAGCTTAAAAGGTTTAAGAATATCAGGGGAAATGTTTACTGGTGTGAGTCATGCTAGCAGCTCAGGCAAAACTCAAGATGAAGTTTCAGAGGTGGATTTGACACAGTTTTGAGATCAGGAGGAGCGAAACAAGGCTAATGAGAGAGAAAGATGTAATTGCGAAGGGAGGGAGGGGAGGATAAAAGAATGACGGATGAAGACGACGTACTTGGTTGGCTGTTGAAGGAACACAGGGGGCCGTGGTATCACTTAAAGGCAAGCAAAGTTAAGACACAAAAGAACGGAGAGGGATGAGTAGACGAATGTAGAATCGAAGGACACTCGAGAGATGGGAGGCTCTCAGCAGACCAAAAAACAGTCTCCTGGAAGAACCAGTGGCGGACGACTTAAGCCACACACACCGCGTCGTTCTAGTCGTTCTGGACACACGTCGCGATCCAGTCAGTCACGCACAGCGGCAGGCAGCAAACACGCCTCCCAGGCACACACGCACGCTCACCGCTCGCCGTCCGCGCAAGGCAGTCTCGCTCGGACTGTGAATGGATACGCACATCTGCAGACGCATACAGACCAGGGCGGCCACAGTGTCTTCTGCTACCTGTGTTACGGTGGCTACTGTCTTTGTCTGATGCTTGTCTCCTTTTTTCTGCTTCTCCTCCTCTCCCCGCCCACATCTCGTCCGGCTCCGCCTGTTTCCCCTCCCCCTTCCCCTTCTCCATCTGACGATATCCTTTTCAATGATTTCTTTCCGTTGTCCTGTTCATCTCTGGCTGTTCCATTCTGCCCCCATCCGTCTTTGAATCTCACCTCCTCTTCCTCTCAATTTTCGCCTCTCCTCTTCTCAACCAATTCTCTCTTTTCTTTCAACTTGTCCTCGCCTCTGCCTCCATGCCCTTCTCCATCTCCTACACCTTCTCCTCCCTCATCCAAATCTTCCTCCAAACACTCTCCTCGCCATTCCTCTACCTCGCCACGCCCTTTTGTTCTGGTCCCGCCTTCGCTACTCCTACTCCCTCGCCCCTCCCTCTGTCACTCTCACCCATCCTCTTCTCGCTCCCTGCCTACCCTCCTGCTCTGCCCGCAAAGTTTGGCCGACCACGGCCTCTCCTCGACCGCGACCATGGACCATTTCCCTTCCTCGGGGCTGATGGCGCGGCCCCGGACATTGCTACGCCAGCAGAGCCTCCAGCAGCCATTGATCCATGCTCCAGCTCCAAATTTGGCCAGCAGACCGCCCATCTCCCAGAGTTTGGGTCAGCTGCACACCCAGCCAGGGAATAGTGCGGAAGGGGGTGGGGGCGCTGGGCCAGGGGGCGGGGCTGGGGGCGGAGCTGGCTCACGCACTTCCAGGGGCAGTCCGGCAGGTGGAGGAGCTTCACGCTATAGGTCGGGAGGTGCCGGGGCACGGGCCATAAGAGGGAACCCTGGCAGCGTGGATCACATGATGGGTCAGGTGAAGAAACGAGGCCTGGACGTGAAATCCTTCCTGTAAGTCACTTCCTGTGTGGGGTATAGTTTGTCTATTTTTGCTTGTTTTTTAATATTAACGAGGGACGAGTCGAAATACATTTTTGTGGTAATCAACATTATGCCACAAATGCTGTTGATTGAGGTTAACTTGTGCTTACTTTAGTTTACCCCAAAATTCTGCTATCGTTTACTCTCCCCTCATGTCGCACCAAACCTGTATGACTTTCTTTTTCTGTGAAATATAAAATGAGAAGTTTAATGTAACCCTGACGTTGCTTACTTCCATCAGTTAAAGTGTACAGTGACTATGGTGTGTCAAACTCCAAAAATGACAAAAGATGTGACATCATAATATCATAAAAGTAGTTTGTTTGACTCATGCGCTATATTCCAAATCTTCTTAAGCTACATGATAGATCTGTGTGAGGTACAGGCCAAAATTTAAGTCGCTGTTCACTAAAGATCTTCCTGTCTGCTTTAAAGAAATGTTCCATTAAAATACAGAGAGTTTCAAAAGTATAGCTACTAGACGCAAACATTATTTATGTTTACATGATTTTGTGTTATAATATTGAATATAACTTTACACAGAAATGGTTAGTAAGCGATATATTACACTAAAAACATGTTAATGTATAATATTTACAACTTGTAAAGCTATGGCTATCCTTGAAACTTGTGTATTTTAATGTTAATGTACTGGCCCAATTCACTTCAATTGTAAGTATTGTCTGGAAAAGAGCAACGTCAAGTCAACAATCATGAGTTACACCAAAGAAAGAAGGTCATGCGGTTTGTAACATCTTGCAAATGATGACATAATTTTCATTTTAGGGTAAACTATTGCTTTAAGTGCCTCCAAAAGCATTTAAATCTATGCATTATTAGTGAAATATCTCAAGTTGCACAGGCCCAGTATCGCATCTTTCTCCTATTTCTGAACACTAGCCCAGCCATTTCAGTCCATGCTAATAATAGAGCTCTTACAACATACTAAATCTGAAAATGTTCTGCGTGCCTCTTCTTGCTCTGTCCTCGTGTCTGTTTCCTGCACCTCTGTCTCTTTCCTCACTCATCTATCTCCAGCCTCTGTCAGACCCTCGTTCTGTCTGTCACACTATATTTCAGCCCCGCAGCGGGATATCACCCCCCTCCCTCAGTGTTCTGCACTGATCTGCTGTATCACAGTATATGGGTTTGATCGCAGCTGAATATTGCCTCTTGTACTGCCTGTCTCAGCTGGTTTAAATGTGCCACACTTTGGGAGCCTAGAGGACTGCTGGAGATGTGGTAACAGGATGTGCATTATGCATGTGTGTGTTAGCACTTGCGTGTGTTTGAGTGTGTGTGTATGTTCATGAATGTTTGCATGTGTTCAGGGTTCATTTTTATGCAGCTTTTTTTTTATTTTTTATAATTTATATTTAGTCAATATTTTATAATGTCATATTTATTAATGTGAAAAAATTTTACTCTGACTAAAATGGCATGTATATATTAGTTGACGGTAATGTGCAAAATGACAAAAACATATATTCTGTTTTTGTTATTGTTGAAAAAAAAAACAGTAATATGTTGATGATAACACTGCACATGCTTGTTTGACTCTCCTTTGTGTTAAAGGAAATTTTAAAACTTCAAATTCTGTCATAATTTATTCATTGTCATGTTGTTCCAAACCCATATGACTTTCTTGCTACTGTGAAAAAGTGTTTTGATCAAAAAGTACCATAAAAGTAGTCCATACGACTCGTGCACTATTAGCTTTGTGTGATTGTTTTGTGTTAGAAACAGACCAAAATTTAAGTCTTAATTTGATGAAAATCTTCCCCTCTGTCACAGCTTTCAAATCTCATTAGCACATGCACATGTTCAAACTTGTCACGACCCGTTCGGTTACGATACATGCAAGAACCAAATGCGTATGGCATGCGCAAATGAGATTTAAGAGCTTTGGTGGAGTGAATAACGACTTATATTTCGCTCTGTTCCTCACAAATACAGGGTTTGTCCTGGGTCAAAAATGGTCTTTGGTGGTGCATGGTAAAAGGTCATCAACGAGCACAATCTTTTTTCTTTTTTTTACATAACAGACCTTTTTCACGCTCCTGGTTTTGAAACGCGGAAGTAAACGTTTGCAGGGTAAACTCCGACAGCGGTGAATGGGAGATCACAGCAAATATTATTTTCACTTACCCATTTGCTACAAGACCAAAAGAAAAATCCACTATTATGTTTGAACGACTTTCCAGAAGAGGAAAAAATAATGCAAGATGCCAAATGTACTGTCACTCTCTCAGCAGCTGTAATAGAAACCCCCTCGCAGCTGTGGTAATTCATTTTTTAAAACTAATTCCAGGGTAATATAACACAAAGCATAATGTTTTAAATTTACACTCAATATTTAACAATATTTAAAAGATTTACGCTGCTAAATAAGGCAGAAACGCGTCATCACAGTCTGTGAAAAAGGTCTAAAGTTTACATAATTTTTCACACAATATTTATCATACAGTACTAACAATAGTATTACTGTTTAGAATGACTAGGTTGACTAGCCATTTGAGAGGTTTGAATTGCACCATAGTTCTTTAAAGTCTTAAATTAAAATGGGTCGCATAAGTTTTGTGGTTTGTGCCGCGATATCAAGATTGCGCAAGTGATTCTGTGTGGTGGCTCACGCGACACATGAAATCAGGCTTCAATCGCACGTTTATACACACTGAAATTTAGTTTGGCCGGCAGCCGGAACATTTTCAATGCAGGAAAAACCTTGAAATTACTTTCGTACAGCTTTAGAATGTATACTGAAAAAAAAAAACATTTTGTAGTGAAGTAAATATAGCAGAAAAGATAAACTACTTTCTACATTGAATAAGTTAAAGCATGAACCTGAAAATATTAAGTATATTCTACATTTGTACTCAATTCAAACATGTAACAATCAGTGCTCTAGCTTAAAAGTAAACATTATTAATGACTGCTTGTTATCTTTACAATGCTTCATCATGTATCAGTTAGAGGTAGATCGATATATCAGTTTTACCGATTAATCGGTGCCGATAGTTGCTTTTTGGAACTATCGGTTATCGGCAAAAATCTGTCGATAGTTGCCGATAGTTTTTTCATAATTTACTCATTTAAAAATAAGAGTCCTCGGTGTGTTTCGGGCTTGTTTATACTTAAAAGTCCTGCGTTATGTACCAAATCTTACATTTTTCTAGTTATTATTAGGATTTTTGTTGAACAAAAAAGTGCGTCTGGAATTTTATTCATTTTGAACTCTTCGTCTTTGCCCGCCATAATAAAGAATAAGAATTTGTAAATGTTTTTTTACATTCTATAATTACATTTAAAAAATATCAGCCGATCAATCAGTTATTGGCCTTTCCCACCACCTTAGTTATCGGTATCGGCAAAATCCACTATCGGTCGACCTCATGTATCAATCCTAAAGTAGAAAACCTTGTCATATTTATTCGCTAATTTTATGAGTTTCACAAGTAAATAAAATAAGTACATTTTACGTAACTTTTTGAAGCTGGTGCTCCCAGCATGCACCGGGCTTAAATAATTAATGAGCTTGTATGGTTTCACTGTTTGCAAGATTATTTACACCGTTTTTATTGTTGATTTTGTTGTTACGTTTGGTAACTTCTTGTTTTGTGAAGTCTGAAATACATTTTCTACTCAAAATTACCTGTTCATGATTAAAACATTTTTTTTTTTTAATCTGTTGATTGTTACCGTTATGGTGTTTTGTGCACCGTGTTCATCTTATTGCTGTTACCAGTAATGCAAGGTGATGTTGTCTCATATACTACATGCATTGCGCTTTCTTGTGGAAGGATTTTATATGTCATGTGGTACATGATTAAACGTGTTTATAAGGAAAGTTCAAAATGTGAAATGTTTTTATAAAATGTTATTTAAATGTTATTCGTTTAAGTACATTAGATTGTAAGCAAAAGTTACTGTATTAACTGAAATGTTTATTAAATTTACCCACTCGTTTTAATCATTATGTCATGAATTTAAGTAGATTTTACTTAATTTTCTTACCATTAAGATTTGCTTAGAAAAACGGTGTGCAAAAACTTGCTAAATAAAAATTATGTAAATCTTACTAGTCTTTCTTTCAATGTAGCACACGAGATGTATGGACTAAATTTATGGTTCTTCTATGGTACTCTTGATTTCTTTCTGGAGTCCCAATAAATCGCTATATGCTTTCATTGTACAGAAAAGAGCAGCTTGTAGAATCTTCAAAACATCTCCTTTTGTGTTCCAAGTCATGCAGGTTTGGAGCGACATGAAGGTGAGTAAATGTGAACCATTCCTTTAGTCATTTACTATGTGTCTTCCTCCAGTTGTTTTTACACTTATTTCTAAACGAGGCCGTTTACTTGAGAGGGTGGCTTAAAAACAAAGCCTCAGAACTCGGAGAATTGCATGAGTTATTGAGCGCACAGGACTGCAGACTATCAACCGGGTGCGGAACATAACAACAGGATGACAGAGGCCACAGGTCTTCAATAGGTGCTCTGGTTGCTTTTAGATAATAGCACTTAACTCAGTCTCTGTAAATCTCTCCGCCTGCTACTGCATGACCTGTAGAAGAGGGGGGTCAGGTCATAGCTCAAATGACAATTAACACGACTGTTACATCATCTAATTTCCTAAGATTATCCACACGCAAACAAACTGCAAATCACCGTGATTGATGGATTTTATGGTTCTCAAGTGATGTAACATGGTTGAATTTGTAAACCTGTCTCTGTTCTGTGTATGCGACATTTGACTCTGTTGTGACGCATTTAATTGAATTAGAATAGACACTTTCAGAATGGGGTCGGTGCGAGAGAAGAGCTGTAATTTTCACATTTAAACGCAGCTATTCATTGACAAATAGCTAGGTGTCTTCACACGCTGCTAGGTCAACAGCTTTTTACTAAAGGCTTGAAAATGACTTTCCCCTCAAAGGCTGCAGAAAATTTTCTATGAATGCCGTTACGGCAGTGAAACCTGTGCCATGCGATCTTTACATCCTCATATTTCAGATGCACTGCATTTATTTGATACATGTTCTTCTTCCTGTGACTGCATTTCTGTTCTGCTATTTACCATTCTCTCGGTTATCCATTTTGTTCAATGATTAAAGGAATAGTTCACCCAAAAATGAAAATTGGCTGATAATTTACTCGCCCTCAGGCCATCCAAGATGTATATGACCTTCTTTCTTCATCAGAACAGGATTTAAGATTTTTAGGAACGTATCCCAGGTTTTTAGCTTCCTCCAATGCAAGTGAATGGACACCAATTTTTGACGGTCCAAAAAGCATATTTAGTCAGCATCAAAGTAATCCACACGACTCCAGCCGATCAAGTAATGTCTTCTGAAGTTAAGCGACACACTTGTGTGAAAAACAAATCGCTAATTACAACGTTTTTAACTTTAAATTGGCACTCCCGCCTGCTCTCTGAAACTGTTTGAATTGATCTAACTCTCGCGTGAAGTACGCGAGAACATCTAAGAACTTCTGAATTCTCACGTGAACGCGCCAACGTAATGACGTCACACGACAGCGACCTGAGGCATTGAGTGTTTACAGGAAGCAATTTTTTTAAGTTAATTAAGACTGAATTAGCGATTTGTTTTTCACACAAGTGTATCGATACAACTTGTGGTTTGAGTTGATTCTAAATTTGATTTATGGTCTAACTTTTTGATTAAGCATAATCTCTATGTGAAAACATCCACACATAATTTTTTTGTATTTTTTATTTGCATACTGTGCACAGTAAATGTTTCTGTAACTCAGCTAGTAGAGTATTGCGCAAGAAACGTCAAGGCCATGAGAACATATACTGCATATACATACTACATACTGCATAAAATAGTACAAGTAGAGAGGCAGTATGCCATTCTGAACATGCCTTTGTTCAGTTTAAGCTGGGTGGACTTAATGTTTCATTTCAGTTGCTTTAAAGGGGATGTCATTGAAACACATGCATGGCCTTGGGCCTGACATAGAGACACAGAAAAAAAAGAACAAGAAAGGGTGGGAGAGAGAGGGAGAGAGGAAGCAGAATGGTGTAATTGAGGGTTGTTGTGTGTTATCAGTGGTCAGCAACAGTCCTGTGAACATCCCTGAACAGATCTCGTCCGGCTCTCACCGGAAAAGTACCTCGTTTTATTGCTTTGACAATAACGAATCCTGTATGTTGTGTTTGTGCGAGTGCCAAAGAGTGTGTTATATGTGTGTAGTTGCACCAGGATCTATTTTTTGCAGCCATTAAATTCTGAAAGGTAAAAATAGCCGGAGTGTGCCAAAATGGAAGGAAACTCAGGAGAATATGAAGACACGGATGGGTTTACAGCGAGAGAGAGAGAGAGAGAAAAGTAGGATGAGAAGTGTATTAAAACCAGAGAAGAGTATTAAAACCAATTTAAAGAGAAGAGAGTGAAGGAAAGTAAATTTAGGATGGGAGATTTTAATACCATGTACAATGTGTAAAGGATAAGAGGTTAGGACTTATAGGAATATTTCACTCAAAAATTAAAATTCTGAAAATGTACTCATACTTGTGTTGTTCCAAACCCCAAATAAATGCTGTTATTTTGTCCGTGGAACACAAAAGTTTGACATTTTTAAGGTTCTTTACGCAGTTCTTTTCCACTGGGGCCGTCAAGAAAAAACAAACAAAATAACAAATACAGCACCATAAAAGTACTCTATATGACTTGACTAGATTTTAAAGCTGAAGTATGTAATTTCTGCACCACTAGCGTCACCAAAGGAATGGTAAAAACAAACATTGTTTATTGCTGTTGTTCGAACAAGCTGATAGTCCCGCCCCCAACTCACGCCATTGGTCGAGTTTCTTCAGACTGGTCGCTCAAAACAAACAGAGGAATTTTCATAGTGCCACACAGACACAGTGTTTACACTTCAAGAAAATTTACCTATGAATGGCTTACTTATAGTTGTCTCTGCATATTAAGCTGGGATATGAGAAAATATTTTAATACCGAAGAAGTTGACTTCAGCTTTAAGTCTTCTGATAGCCTCGTGTAAGGAACAGGCCAAAATGTAAGAAGTTATTCACTGATAATCTTCCCTCCACTAAAGCTCTGAAATCTCATTTGTGCTTGCGTTCAGATTCAAAAACGGTGCCTAGACTTGATGCACCATGTTTGATATAATTTACCCCAAAATGACTAAAAAACTGAACGCCAGTTCAAATATGTGGAATGAAGAATTAGACTTGCGAGCTGCAGTGGAGGGGAAGGTTTTCCGTTAATAACTACATTTCGGTTAGTTCCTCACATAAAACTATCGAATGGCTTCAGAAGAGTCAGAATATAGCACATAAGTCATGACTTTTATTGTGTTTTATGGTCTTCTTTGGAGCTTGAAAGCTGCGTTGCATGGAAAATTGTTTTATGGGAATTCTTGAAAAAAATAACTGTAATACAGGTTTGGAATAACATGGTGGCGAGTAAATAATAAGACAATTACTGAACTATTCCTTTAAGATAAGAAGAGAGGGAGAATGGAGAGACGATGGCTTTCAAAAACTGTTGAAGATGTAAGAATAGCAGGATATTAGAGAGAAGTTTAAGCTCAGAGATGCAAGGATTTGTTAGGGGAGAGAAAATAAAGAATGTAAGAAATACGGGAGAGAAGATGGAGGGTGAGCAGTGACCCAGAAAGCAGAAGCTCAGTCCTGACACCTCACACACACTCCACTCTCAAATAGAAGCAATTAGTCCAGATCTCTCTAACGGGCCTCAATTAAGGCTGCAGAGAGAGGGGGATGAGAGAGAGAGAGAGAGAGAAGGATGAAAACACCATTAAAAAGATGGAGAGAGGGAGACAGGTGGCAACAAGAGGATTCGGACAATATATTGAGATAGACAGCAAATCAAATTGTGATGGGTGACACTGTTTGTGTGGAGTGTTTAAAGGCATGTTCACACCAAGAAGCAGCGATGGGAATTACCAGCATCAAAATTATTCACACCAATCGTTACACAAATTTTCGTCAGGCTCTAAGAAAAAGTAGCATACCTGAACGCGAGTAAAACACATTCTTGTGCTTAGATGCAAGTTAAGCAATTCGTCGGTTCTAAAACAAAATGCAATATCTGCCGTATTCTTGCAGTAGGAGGAATGGGGGTGATATCCAAACGCAACACTCAATGAATAATATCTGCTGCCTACTAACCGTCTCTCATTCTGTTTGTTTCCTCTTATTCTCTCCTTTCTCTCTGCACTTTACTGCTCTCTCTTTCTCCTCTTTCTATGTTTTATGTGTTGTTTTCTTGGTGAAGGGAAGGGAAAATGGTTGTTCTCTCTCTTGCGATTGGATTGGCTGAGCAGGATGACTTTGCCAATCTGCCAGACCTACAGGAAGTACCGCCCAGTCAAGAAACCACCCCGGACAAGAGGTATCTGTCAGAGTGTGTGCGTATACATGTGTGTGTATATATCTGTGTGTGCTAAGGGTAATATTAACCATGGGAGTTTGAGCCATTAGGCATGTTGTAACGTGTGTGCAAGTACGGAGAGATGCATTACATGTTTGACCAACCCACAGCAAGTGCTTGAGCGCCACAGACCACTTTCTGCACTTTAGCCAGTCAACACTGCATTTTGGGTAATACCCAGCCCAGCGTGGCTTTGCCACAGGCTCTGGGGTGGAAGATTCAGATGTAGCAGTGCACAGCTCTCTCTTTCATGTCGTAATGAGAGAACTTCCTGTTTACTGCCATAGGCAGCAACTGAAATTAAACCTTATAAATGACTGATTTGGAACACTCTTCGTAGGCAGCAACTCTGCATGGCATGCGAACCCATGAGAACCGAAAGAAAGACACGACTTTAAATTGATTCCAATAGAGTTTGGTGTTATAGCATACAAAATATTGGTTGAAATAGTCAACTAAAGTAGACAGCTATTTTTATGGATACTTTGCAGTATTGATACAATATAGTAGTATTCATACAATATTATGTAAATATATAAAGTTTTTATTAAATTGAACTATTTTATTGACACTTTTCAGTATTAATGCATAATAGTGCTACAAAACAGTGTTAACAGTGTAGGAGAGATGTGATTCTTAATTGATTCCACTAGTTCAAAGTTTACGTGTTGCAAAACAGCTTAACAAGATCGTCAAGAGAAACAAGAGTTTGACGTTAGCCTGTAGCATTACTCGCAAGATCCGAAATTAAACTCATTATTCCAATAGAGTTTGACGTTAACATTTTGCTAAACAGCACTGCAAGAACCGCAGGAGAAACGTAACTCAAATAATTCTAATAGTTTGACATTAACATGTTGCTAAATAGATTTACTCACAAGATCCACAAGAGAAATGAGACTCAAATAATTCCAACAGTTTGACTTTAATGTGATGCTAACTAGCATTACTTGCAAGATCCACAAGAAAAATGAGACTCAAATAATTCCAATAGAGTTTGACATTAGCATGTAGCGAAACGGCGTTACTCGTGAGATCTGCAAGAGAAACATTACTCAAATAGTTTGACGTTAACATGTTGCTAAATAGCGTTACTCACAAGATTCGAAAGAGAAACATTACTCAAATAGTTTGATGTTAACGTGTTGCTAAATAGCGTTATTCGCAAAATCCACAAGAGAAACATTACTCAAATAATTTGACGTTAACATGTTGCTAAATAGCGTTACTCACAAGATTCGAAAGAGAAACATTACTCAAATAGTTTGATGTTAACGTGTTGCTAAATAGCGTTATTCGCAAAATCCACAAGAGAAACATTACTCAAACAGTTTGACGTTAACATGTAGCGAAATAGCATTACTCGCAAGTTCCGAAAGAGAAACATGACTCAAATAGTTTGACGTTAGCATGTTGCTAAATAGCGTTATTCGCAAGATCCACAAGAGAAACGAGACTCAAATAATTCCAATAGTTTGACGTTAGCGTGTTGCTAAATAGCATTACTCGCAAGATCCACAAGAGAAACGAGACTCAAATAATTCCAATAGTTTGATGTTAACGTGTTGCTAAATAGCATTACTCGCAAGATCCACAAGATAAATGAGACTCAAATAATTCCAATAGAGTTTGATGTTAGCATGTAGCAAACAGAGTTACTCGCAAGATCTGCAAGATAACCATTACTCAAATAGTTTGACGGTAACGTGTTGCTAAATAACGTTACTCGCAAGATCCACAAGAGAAACATTACTCAAATAGTTGAGTAATGTAATAGTTGAGCCGCTTTTCATACCGAGT
This sequence comes from Myxocyprinus asiaticus, assembly GCF_019703515.2. Taxonomy (NCBI): domain Eukaryota; kingdom Metazoa; phylum Chordata; class Actinopteri; order Cypriniformes; family Catostomidae; genus Myxocyprinus; species Myxocyprinus asiaticus. The sequence continues at coordinate 4,296,275 of NC_059389.1, read as the reverse complement.
CCGACAGTCTGAAGGTTTTTTTTTACAGTGTTCAGATTTGTTTTTCGGACTGCGATGAAAACATACTGACCAATGAGAAGACATTTTTGTCAGTCGATGCAGCTGCTCAATCCAGCGTGTTGATGGTGCTAATCAACTGGCAAACACTGACATTGGACTTGCAGCTGATACACACCCATAAATTATATACTTTATATAGTTGCAGTTCATGAACCCTTGGTACTGCACACATAACCCTGTTCTGTTTTTGAAAGTCTTCTTATGGTGTTTTGTCTTAATGTGCATTATTTAATATGTATATCACTGTGCATGTTATATTCTCATGGCATTAAAAATAGCAGCGAGGTTCAGCAATTAGTTTGGACTTAGCTCATAGTGAAATAGCATAAAAAGATTTGTTACATGCAATGTTTTAGACAAAGAATTGCAGAACCACATTGCTATTTTTATTGCAAGGATCATATAAAAAAGTATTGCAATAATTTAAATAAAGAAAAGGCAGAGAGCCAGTATTTTCTTTTATATTATTTTTAGTATATGCATCCTATTTTATACTATTGTTCTTAATGTACATTATTCCACGTGCATTTCTATTACTGTACCATGTGTTATATTATGCAGGCATTATAAAAAGAGAAGTTGGGTTCTGAAGTCCATTTGTAAGATACTCGTAGTTAAATACATGTGCAACTATGAATAGGATATTTATGAAATAGCGCTCTTTACTCATCTCACTCGTATAAAAAACACTGATTATACAACCCGATCTCATGAAAAGTCGTACATAATTTACAAGTTGGTTATTTCGTATGGTCTCGCACGATGTTATTCGCATACACTCGACTTCATCACGTGCAAATTCCCGGATGTCTAATGCGGAATTAAGCGTGAGTTCCATGCACAAGTCGTTAAGGACATACTTATTAATATTATGCCCATTCCCAAACCCCTTATCTAAAATTAACCAATCAGCAGAGTGTGTAAACATGATAGGAAGCTGTTGTGTGTGACAGAAGCAAGTTATTGTCACGTATTAGATGGAAACGATGTCCAGCGACGTCACTGGCTGTAGTGAAAGTCGTAGGAATTCAAACGAGTGCGGTCGCACAATATCATACGAATTAGCCAAATTTAGAAAAGTCGTACGAATCCTGACGATTTCACCGTTAGAGTGTGTTAGATTATATACTCCTCAAAATGCATCAACACAATGGAAAGAACATAATGAAACAGGTATGCCAAATTAGGTAAATAAATGCTTTAACAGCATTCAATATATTAATCTCTAACAGCTGAACAGGACAGGAGACTGGTATGACAAAAGCACCGCAACAGCTCCGCCAAGAGAAACATGACTCAAATTGTTTGACGTTAGCGTGTTGCTAAACAGTGTTACAAGAACCATAGGACAAATGTGGCTCAAATATTTCCAATAGAGTTTGACGTTAGCATGTCACTAAACTAACGACACAATAAAGAATGCATATAGCACTCACAAATATTATATAAAATAGTCAACTTTTAATTAGATGGAATAATGTATTTATTGATTAAATAAATCAGTATCATAATCACAATGCATTCTGGCAAGGGCGTAGATTTGGCTTGAATATTGGGGGGGGGTGGGTAGTTGCAGTGTGAAGAATTTACATGTTTCCACTGATCATAGTATTGCTGTTCAGGTAGGCAGTACACTGGGTTTTGGAACAGAGCTTCAGGAAGATACAAAGCAAGTTAACAAGCTGTACATTCAACTGTATGTCGCTAATAGATAATGAGCTCGTTAATCATTCTAATGAGACACTCACCTGAGGCCAGCAGGGTGTTTCAATGCAATTGGTCGCTGTGTGGGCCAGGGCTCAGCCAATGAAATATGAGATACTGTGTCTTATTTTACGCTAAGATGACAAACTGTTATGACAAACTATCTTTATCGCACATCCTGTGTGTGCATTGTGTACTTCTGCTTTTGTCATTTTTATCCTTGTTTATTTTCATTTTATACCCTGATTTGAACATTCAATCCTTTTATCTCTTTTCTCCTTGTACACATCTCACATGTTTACTCTTTTTCTCTTGTCTTTTATGCTTTGTTGGAATTTATTTTTACCTTCTTGGTATATTTTTGCTTTCTCACTATGTTTCTCATTAGTCTTGCCTTTGCAGAGATTATTTAGCAGAGATGGGCCACTTCTATTTAAATGAATGGGATAAATTGGAACGCTCAACTAAGAAGCTCTGAGCGGCCAACTGTCATTGGATATAGAAAGGAAGTCCCGCCTTACAGTTAGGGTTAGAGCCAATCACCTTTTAGATAGACATCACCTGTCAATCAACTCTAGAATGTGCAGGCGCATTAGCTATACAAGCCAGGAAAATTTCATTTCTTAGCATAATATGAGGTAAAGTATCACGATTTATGATACCAGTATTGCCAGATTTGACTGCTGATTTGAAATCTGTTCTTTGATTGTAATCTTGACCAACCGTTTCGGAGATTTTGGTCTTTTCCCATTCAAGTAGATAGGAGCTGCAATGGCATGACTGGAATTAGCCTCCCGAGAGCATTCCAAAGATGCCCGACAGTGGACTCACTTGCTAGAAAGACTTTGCCTTCCTCAATCAGGTTAAGTTCGTAATGGAATACTAGCATGAATACTATGCAGTATATACTGTATACTACCTACTTTAAAAAAAATTGTTTGACATGCTGAGTGACTCCAGCCAGGTCTCCTAAGCAACCAAATTGGCCCGGTTGCTAGGGAGGGTAGAGTCACATGGGGTAACCTCCTCGTGGTCACTATAATGTGGTTCTCACTCTCGGTGGGGCGTGTGGTGAGTTGTGTGTGGATGCCGCGGAGAACAGCATGAAGCCTCCACACACGCTATGTCTCCACGGTAACACGCTCAACAAGCCACGTGATAAGATGCGCGGATTGACGGTCTCAGATGCGGAGGCAACTGAGATTTGTCCTCTGCCACCTGGATTGAGGCGAGTCACTATGCCACCACGAGGACTTAGAGCGCATTGGGAATTGGGCATTCCGAGTTGGGAGGAAAAAGGGGATAAAAATTTTTTAAAAAAGTACGCAGTCCCTGCTGAAAACAAAAAAACAATGGAAATGGATGGTCTAGCCGGACTAGCTAAAAAGGACAATAATTTTTTAGCTTGTAGAGTTGCTAACTACCATTTCAAAAGCATAGCTTGGCTGAAGTTTAACTAATTTATGAGTTGCTTATAACGTGAAAACTACAGTTTAAAAGTAGCTTCCCCAAACTGATATACTGTATAATACAGTAAAATACTTTTTTTTTGTCAACTTTCCATATGAGTTGTTCTATATCTCTTAGATGTTAAGTATGTTATTTTTTTTGTCTTTCTCTCTCTTTTCTGACTCAAACACTTTTTCTTTTCTCTCACTCTCTGGTTAATTAGGGCCGGAGTAAAATTTAGGCCTTGCCGAATACACACATACACATTCTCACATACACACACACACACACACACACATGCAATTAACTCAGCCTGCAAGAACTAACAGGCTAATAAGGAGAAAGCTCAAGTGAGAGAGAGAGAGACTGAGTTTGAATGGCCAAGCCTTCTAGCTGTTGGCAGCTTCTCCTGGCCCACTGGCTGCTCATGATGGTTTGTGATTACACAGATTGCTGTTTGAATAGGAATCAAACAGGAAGTGCTCAGCATGGGAGTACCAGCGTAACGGCACGCAAATGCTAAAGCAGCAAGAAATACAATGTGGAAATGTGATTTTAACTTTAAGACTGAACTCTAAGAGGATGACATAATAGGATGAGATAATATATGCGCACAAGCTTTGATGTTGTATCTGATGTTTATATCTTTATGGAGTTCTTGAAGCAGCTTTAGCTAGATGTTCGGGGTCATATTTCACCCCAAAATCTAAAGAAAAAAAGAATATTGGACCCAAGTTTTTGTGTTTAGGTAAAGTCACTTACAGTACAAAACGGAATTACCTTTCCTTTAAACAAGCAAACAATCTGTGTTCCAGTGAGGCACTTACAATGGAAGTCAATGGGGCCAATTTTTGGAGGGTTTAAAGGCAGAAATGTGAAGCTTATAATTTTATAAAAGCACTTACTGTACAATAATTCTTCTGTAAAGACTCATGTATTGTTTGAGCTGTAAAGTTGTTTAAACAGTCGTTTTTATGGTCATTTTGTGGTTAATGTTTATGGCTTTTCGTCTTAATGGCAACAAAGTTGTAAAATTGGTTATAACTTTATACAGAAAAGGTTAGTAAGCAATTTAATGACACTAAAATCATGTTAACACACATATTGTTTATGTCTTCTGGCTATACCTTTGAAACAGTGAGTATTTAAACGTTTACGGATTGGCCCCATTGACTTTCATTGTAAGTGCCTCGCTGGAACATATAATTTTTTCTAAAGAAAAGGAGGGATGAGTCGAAATAAATTTTTGTGGTGATCAACATTATGCCACAAATGCTGTCGATAGAGCTTAACTTGTGTTCAAGATGGAATAATGTCCCCGTAATGGTCCTCAAAATTGGCTTCATTTTCTTTATGCACAATTATTTATTGTGTTCTGAAAATTTGACCCAGATATGTTCTTGAACTTTTCGTGAGATTAACACATGTGTTTTGTGTGGAGAGAGAAAGAGAGATATTTTTGTCATGTAAAGATTCGTCTCACACACGCAGCTTTTCTCTGCCATTTTGCTGTTGATTCAAGCGTGCTGCACCTTTATAAGGAGGCTTTGCTCTGGATTTGGGCTGAAGCTCCCACTGTGATCATGGCATTTAGAATGAATGGGAGAGCACACACACGCGCGCACAGTATAAATGGCTTGCTGTAAAACTCATGACTGTTATGTAAGAGGGGGATCTTTCTGATTTAAACCCAGCCTTATGGGGTCATCTCTCTCTCTCTCTCTCTCTCATCTCTCTATTCACACTTTAGCGTAATTTCAGATATATTTTCATATATATGAAAATGTATTTGTAGACTGAGAATTTTTATGTGCACTGAAAGACAAGCGGAAATGAAATCATGTGATCCACAAGTACTCTGTAAGGACCCAATGCATCAACTAGTGGCAAAACTAACCGAGTAGTCGACTAGTCGTGCAACCCCTACTGTGTAGTATATACTGCCATTTTTAAGAATACAATATTAGGCAGGTGGTTTTAATATTGTGGCTGATCGGTGTATGTGTGTTTGTTAAGGTTAAAGTATAGTATGTAGCAGCCATGAAACCCAAGACACAATTGGACACTTTGCTCCACATGTTGTTCTGTGTTCTCAGTGGGCCCGATCTGGATTATAGTATCAGCAGGAATTAAACCCCCCCGTGACAAAAGCTTGTTCCTTTATTGACTGTGTTTAAACTTACACATGTTCACACACATACACAGAGTGGGTGGATTGTGTGTACACTCATGCCCACGTTTGTTTAGCTTTTTCAGATAACAGGATGCCGTGGTTTGTGTCCGTGAATACATATATTGTTACGAGCACTCACTTGCATAAAAATGCATATAATTTAAATTATTACGTAAGGAGGTTCTTTATGCAGGACTGTACCCACATTTAACACAATTTTAAAATTAGCTTCATCAGCATCAGTGAAGAATTGCATAAAAATTTAATTTTGTCTGGTGAACATGGCTTGAAAGTTTAAACTTGATATTACAGCACATATTAGATTAGACACACATACAGGTCTTCCTCATGTCAGCTGCTAGAGAATAATCGAGCTGTCCGTGGTGTTGAAACTGTGTTAGAGCTTCAGTCTATCTATATGTCTGTCTGTCTGTCTACTGTATCTATCTGTCTATCTTCCTATCTGTCTGTCTCCGTCTGTCATTCTGTCTGTCTGTCAGCCATTCTGTCTGTCTGTCTGTTGGTCATTCTCTCTGTCTGTCTTTCTATCTGTCTGTCTGTCTACTGTATTTATCTGTCTATCTTCCTATCTGTCTGTCATTCTGTCAGTCTGTCTATCTGTCGGCCATTCTGTCTGTCTGTTGGTCATTCTCTCTGTCTGTCTGTCAACTGTATCTATCTGTCTATCTTCCTATCTGTCTGTCTCCGTCTGTCGTTCTGTCAGTATGTCTGTTGGCCATTCTGTCTGTCTGTCTATCTATCTATCTGTCGGTCATTCTATCTATCTATCTATCTATCTGTCGTTGTATCGTTCTATCATTCTGTCTGGGTATGTCATCATTCTAGTTTTGCTGTCTAGTGTAGCTAGATTATTACATACAGTCTGGTCCACTTTTCAGGCCAAGAACTTAGACAGGAAGACTGATGTATAGCGACCAACCACAGTTTTGTTTTTTTATTCATTTTTTGTTTTTTTGTTTTTTTGTTTTTTGCATGCTGATTAGGGCCAAGTAAATCTGAAATCCATCATATTTCAGTAATAGATCAGCGTAGAAGGTAAAAGTGGATTCTATAATTCTTATGGATCTAGTGTACTTGCTACTAAGTGCCTTAAAGAAAACTGAGTAGATTTCAAAGATTCAAAGCCATGAACCTGGCAAATCTTGGCAACTTCTAATTCTTTCTCAAAAGCACTCTGTGTAGCAGCCTTGTACTTCGTGAACACTACATTGCACTAAAGTACTTGCCATTTTTGTGTGTGATAGCAACAGACAGCCAATGAACATAACACAACCTAAATAAATCCTCAACAATGCTGCATCAACAACATGATGTACTTACACTTCAAATGGCTTGTTTTTGGAGCTACACGTGTGTAAATTAAGGATTTTTATGGGAAACTTTGTCTTGGGGCTGTCTGTCTTGCCCAAGAGCATCAGATTTTAATTGAGCTGTTCTGCCGTGCACGAGCGAAGATTAGATCTGGGATGGACTGTGTGCCTGTGTATTTATAGATGTGTGTGTGTCTTGTGTTTGTGTGTTCAGTGTAGAAGGCTGCTGTCTAAGAAATTATGCCACGCTTTGAATGAACTGAATGAGCGTGTGTGTATGTGTGTGTGTGTGCACTTGTTCTACTGGACAGCCTTTGACTTTGTCTCGAAAGGCCTGTTTTATCTCATACACACTTAAAAAAATAATGAGTTATTAGCAGAAACAGGCGCGTGGAAACGCACACGGGCTTGCAGCGCTGTGCAGAGTGGGTTGGTTATATAATGATCTCTAGTACATTCTGAAGCATGGATGTATTGAGAAGTGTGAGTGTATGATACTTCCTGCATGATTTTGTGTTTGTGTTATGTGTTTATTATGGGAAGCTATATGGAGAGGGAGGGAGGGATGGATGGCTGTATGTTTGGCATCTCTCTTCAGCCTGGACATGTCGTGTGTTTACTCTGCGGCAAGAGAGAGGTGCGTGCATTGGTCCTGGGGCAGGTAACGCAGGATAGTATAACAGGTCACGGTGAACCCCAAATCTACCCGCCTCCAGCCCGCCTCTGAGTGTGTGTGTGTGTATGTTTGATGGTGTATGTTTACGTGTGTGTGTTAGCGAGGCGCTCACCTGTACCTGTCATATATCCTCCTCCTCGTCTGCTGTGTTTGCACCGTGGTCTCCTGTTTGCTCCCCACCCCCACCCCCACCCCCCCCAATCCCTCAAACACACCATGCATACACTCTCACACTCCCTGTGTCCACCACCCCTTGGTTGCTATGCCAACAGCCCACTTTCGAGGTGAGAGCGCTTGGAAGAGCAGATTCCAGATGTCAGGGGGAATTTGGGTTCTTTCTGCCCCCTACTGGTGACTCCACACACCTGCAGGCTGCCGTCTGCACCTCCTCATCAGGGCCGTTTATATCTGCAGATACATACTCGAGCTTCATTAGCAAATAAAATAAAATCCCTGAACTCATCATAAACATATCATAAAAGGAAATATATCATTAAAAAAAATCAACTCAATTTCTGTGAACTGCTCATATACTCGAGAGATATCACTTACTCACATCTCCATCTATCCATTTCCCCCCCTCTTGCCATCCTCAATTCACTGCAGTAATACAAACAGAACTTTCACTTGATCATACTTTGACTTCTTTTGGAATTATTTTGGTTGGCCAAGCAAATATGAACAAAATAGCTGGTCATGTTGTGTCTGAAATGCCAATGACCAAGAGCGTAGATTTGGGTTGTACTTGCTTGTTTTGATTACTGGAGGGGTTACCTCCCCTCATCTACCCCGGAATCTATTGCCCCTGCCAGTGACTCTGTATTAATTAATTGTTTTTACAACAGCTTAATTCAAACAAGGCTTATCCAATCATATTTTAGAGTCGGAACAGTAATAAAATTAAATACAATGGAAATATTAAGTAGAATTGATTCTTTATTGTTAAACAGGATCATGGACGACCTGGAAATATCAGGAGAATTTTTAAATTCTGATTTCCAGGCCTGGAAAATCACAGTAATGAATATAATCTTAACCCTGACAGCACACATACATCGCCCAGACGTCTATTTGATGTGTGTTTTAACATCTGGAAGACACATTTTTAATGTTGTTTGCTCATCTGCAATACATACTGTAAGATGTATGTCAATACGTATGTATCGGATGCCAATAAGACATTTTGCAGATGTCTCTGAGGTGTTTATAATTTAGAATGTTTGTAAATCAGATCTTTTTAAGATGTTTAGCAGAAGTTAATTAGATTTTTGATGGTTTCCTAATGTACGTGTGCTATCTGGGAAAAGTCTGTAGTGAATATACTGTTTTCCAGGCTAGAAATTGTTCTCTGTGAGTGCTATAGATAATAATCTATTTATAATGCTATATCATATTTTTTTTTTTTTTTTAACTCAACCAATCAGGAACAGAAAAGTCATGGAAATTGTTAATGTGGCGTTATCAGCCAAACGTCTAAGTAACCTTACATTGAGTCTCACGTCTACAGGCTGTAAATGAATTATTCATATCTTAGAGAAGTGTCTACATGTCCTTTATCTGTCCTCGATCGATAGCGAGGGGAAAAGGCAAAGATAGAGACAGAGAGATACAGAAAAAGAGATGGTCATTGTGTTCTTTCTGTTTTCTCTGTCCTCATTTCACCTGTTTTCATTCATTACACTCCACTCCAGTTCTGTTTATTCTCTTCAGTATGGGAATTCTGAAGTGATTCTCAGAGGTATACAGCGAATTCCTGAGAGGAATTTTCAGTCTGCAATTTGTTGATGTGTCTCAAGCAACCCAAATTGACTTTTACCACCCTTATCACAGTTTGTCAAACATCAACTCGCTAAACGACTACTTAAACAAAAATTTAAAGCTTTGTGATATACTTGTGGTAGGTAAAGTTCAATTAAAGTAGTAAATATTGCTAGTAACTAAGTTTTATCATTGTATCATCCGATACTGATCCTAACGGACAGCACACCAGCCTTAGAGGTCATTTGTTGCTATGGTTACCTCCTCACAAGAATGTGACCTCTGGCAGCGAGTGTCTTCTTGGTGGCAAGTGAAAATGCGCGCTCTGACTTTTGTTGTCACTGAAATGTTATTTTGTAAAATTCCGCTCCAGTGGTCTCTTGTTGCAATGGTTAAATCAGAATATACCTCGAAATACGAGCTCTCAAAGGTGCTGGAAGCAATTTTAGCAGTTGTACAACTTCATGAAGCAAACAGCAATGGTGTCAAAATAGCATTCTCAAACTTACGGCCCGGGTATACTTTGTTTATGCACGTTACGTATCGGATCGCGCCCGGCCGACCATGTTGCCTTTCTGAGTATACTTTTCTGACCACGAATGAATAGGAACATGTTCGACACATGTGCACTGCAATTGCTTTGTGACACTCTTTTAGTACAGTCAATGGCCAGCACATGTGCAGACTCAAGAAAGTCTAGGCGGCGCGTGGTCAAGCCGCGCAGCTGTGCTGATGACGCAATTGAACACGGAGTGATCAGCAACGTGGACGCGTGAAGTATACTTTGGTCTTTTGCATGTAGCGCCCTCATAACTGTCAAATTAACCGCGGCCTGCGGCTAATTTCCCCCCACTGTTTTTTTTTCTCCCATTTTCTCCCCAATTTGGAATGCCCAATTCCCAATGCTCTCCAAGTCCTCGTGGTGGCGTAGTGACTCGCCTCAACCTGGGTGGCGAATCTCAGTTGCCTCCACGTCTGAGACCGTCAATCCACGCATCTTATCACGTGGCTTGTTGAGCGCATTACCGCGGAGACATAGCGTGTGTGGAGACTAAACGCTATTCGCCACAGCATCCACACACAACTCACCATGAGAGCGAGAACCACATTATAGCGACCACAAGGAGGTTACCCCATGTGACTCTACCCTCCCTAGCAACCGGGCCAATTTGGTTGCTTAGGAGACCTGGCTGGAGTCACTCAGCACACCCTGGATTTGAACTCACGACTCCAGGGGTGGTAGTCAGCATCAATACTCGCTGAGCTACCTAGGCCCCATTTCCCCCCACTGTTTACAAAGACTAGAGACAAGCACTGTCACAGAGACAGGTGTAATTTGCACCTATTTAAAGGAATAGTTCACCCAAAAATGAAAATCCTCTCATGATTTACTCTCCTTTAATCCATCTCAGGTATGACTTTCCTTCTTCAGCAGAACCGAAGTGAAGATTTTTATAAGCACATTTTAGCTCTGTATGTCCATATAATGCAAGTAAACGAGTAAATGAGAGAATTTTCTGGTCTCGTTCGTTCTCGCTCATTCTAATTACTTCTGTTTCTAATTTCTTCATTTTTCACATCATATCTCCGGCAGCTAAGTGTGTGTGGGTTCAATAACAAGTGCAACCAAATTAAAAAAAAAAAACTAACAAGTAAACTAACCCATTAACAGATTGAGCCAATCAGTGCTGCATTAAGTTTACAATTAACCAATTACTGACTGAGCATCCATAGATCATGGATGATATTTAAAGAATTTAAACCCCTACCTCTCTTCCCTCCCTTTGAAACCTGAACCAACCTTGAACTGTATTTGTCTGTTTGTCTGTCTGTCTTGCTTTGCCTGCTTTATATGTTCTGGTGTGCGCTCTGGCTATGTCTGTGTGTCTTCAACATTACAGCCGTGTTTCCACCATCGGCTTGGTGCGATTCAAGTGAATTTACCAAGAATAAAAGTGACACCACTGAGAGGCTGTTGTCCCGAAACAGATGTGTTGACAGACAGACAATTTATGGTTTGTGCGTAAACCTACCCGCCCGAGCTAGCTCTGTTCTCCTGGACCTCCTTCGCTCTCCTTAGACTGGTGGGGATCCAGCTGTGACTGTTATTAATTTAAAGGTGTAGTTCACTCAAAAATAAAAACTTCTGTGGGACACAAAAGGGGATGTGTAGCAATATCCAAGCTGCTCTTTTGTTTCCATGCAAGTTCAAAATACTTGGAATATATATTGCATTCAGAAAGTATTAAGAGCCCTTCATTTTTTTTCACATTTTGTTATGTTGCATCCTTATGCTAAAATGCTTTAAATTATTATTATTTTTACATCAATCTACACTCCATACCCCATAATGACAAAGCAAAAACCAGATTTTTGATAACTTTGCAAATGTATTAAAAAGAAAAAACGGAAATATCACATTGACATAAGTATTCAGACCCTTAACTCAGTACTTAGTTGAAGCACCTTTGGCAGCGATTACAGCCTCAAGTCTTTTTGGGTATGATGCGACAAGCTTTGCACACCTGGATTTGAGGATTTTCTGCTATTGTTCCCTGCAGATCCTCTCAAGCTCTGTCAGGTTGGATCGGGACCGTCGGTGGACAGACATTTTCAGGTCTCTGATGCTCGATTAGGTTCAAGTCTGGCAAGGCCACTCAAGGACATTCACAGAGTTGTCCCTAAGCCACTCTTGCGTTGTCTTGGCTGTGTGCTTAGGGTCATTGTCCTGTTGGAAGGTGAACCTTTGGCCCAGTCTGAGGTTATATGCGCTCTGGACCAGGTTTTCGTTAAGGCTATCTCTGTATTTTGCTGCGTTCAGCTTTCCTACAACCCTGACCAGTCCCCCAGTCCCCCAGTCCCTGCCCCTGAAAAACACCCCCAAAGCATCATGATGCTACCACCACCATGCTTCACCGTTGGGATGGTATTGCACAGGTGATGAGCGGTGCCTGGTTTCCTCCAGACATGATGCTTGGAATTGAGGCCAAACAGTTCAATCTTCGTTTCATCAGACTAGAGAATCTTGTTTCTCACAGTCTGAGAGTCCTTTAGGTGTTTTTAATGTGTCTTGCACTGAGGAGAGGCTTCCATCTGGTCACTCTGCCATAAAGCCCAGATCGGTGGAGTGTTGCAGTGATTGTTGTCCTTCTGCAAGTTTCTCCCATCTCCACACATGATCTCTTGAGTTGAACCAGAGTGACAATCGGGTTCTTGGTCACCTCTCTTACCAAGGCCCTTCTCCTCCGATTGCTCAGTTTGGCCGGGCGGCCAGCTCTAGGAAGAGTCCTGGTTGTTCCAAACTTCTTTCATTTAAGAATTATGGAGGACAATGTGCTCTTGGGAACCTTCAATGCTGCCAAAACATGTTGTAGCCTTCCCCAGATCTGTGCCTTGACACAATCCTGTCTCTGAGCTCTGCAGGCAGTTCCTTTGACTTCATGGCTTGGTTTTTGCTCTGATATGCATTTTCAGACCTTATATAGACAGGTGTGTACCTTTCCAAATCATGTCCAATCAACTGAATTTGCCTCCAATCAAAGTGTAGAAACATCTCAATGATGATCCAGAGAAATGGGATGCACCTGAGCTAAATTTCAAGTGTCATAGCAAAGGGTCTGAATACTTATGTCAATGTGATATTTAAGTTTTTTCTTTTTAATACATTTGCAAAGTTTTCAAAAATCTGGTTTTTGCTTTGTCATTATGGGGTATGGAGTGTAGATTGATGTGAATTTTTTTTTGTTTTGTTTTTAAGGATTTTAGCATAAGGCTGCAACATAACAAAATGTGAAAAAATAAATAAATGAAGGGCTCTGAATACTTTCTGAATGCACTGTAGCACACAAGTGATATGGCCTACTTTTATGGTGCTGTTTTCCTTTTTGGAGCTTGACAACCATAGTCACCATCCACTTTCACTGTATAGGTCTGGGAAGGAGATCTAATGGGAAAGACATTCTGCTGTGTAACTCCTTTTGTGTTCTACAGAAGAAAGGAAAAAAAAAGAAAAAAATTCTCTCATCATTTACTCACCCTCATGCCATCCTAGATGTGTATCAGCAGAACACAAACTAATATCTCAGCTCTGTAGTTCCTCACAGTGCAAGTGAATGGTGGCCAGAATTTTTAAGCTAAAAAAAGCACATAAAGGTAGCATAAAAGTAATCCATACGACTTCAGTGGTTAAATCTAAATCTCCAGAAGTGGTATTATAGGTGTGGGCGAGAAACAGATCAATATTTAAGTCCTTTTTAACTATAAATTGTCCTCTGTACCCAGTAGGTGGTGATATGCACAAAGAATGAGAATTGCCAAAAACAAAAGAAGAATGTGAAAGTGGAGACTTATAGTAGAACCCCAATTCTGAAAAGTTGGGACAGTATGAAAAATGCTAATAAAAACAAAAAGGAGTGATTTGTAAATTATATTCACCCTTTGCTATATTGAAAGCACTACAACTACACATTATGTTTTTTCTTGTGAATTTTATTATTTTTTGAAAATGTACAGTAATTTCAAATCCGATGATTGCAACACACTCCAATAAAGTTGAGACAGGGGCAATTTAAGACTAATAACAATTTGACGAGTTAAAATAACAAGGTGTTGTGAAACAGGAGATTTTAAACAGGTGAGGCAATCGTGTCATAGTATATAAGGAGCCTCCAAAAACAACCTAGTCCTTCAAGAGCAAAGATCATTCGAGACTTGTCAATTTGCCAACAGATGCTTCAGCAAATAATCCAGCACTTTGAGAACTTTGAGATTTCACCCTCTACAGTGCACAATATAGTTAGAAGATTCAAGGAATATGATCAAATCTCGGTGTGTAAAGGGCAAGACGAAAACCATTTCTGAATGTGCGTGATCTCTGATCCCTCAGACGTCACTGTCTTAAAACAGCATTCATCTGTAATAAATATCATGAACATGGGTTTGGGATTACTTTAGTAAACCTTTGTTAGTCAACACCACTCAACGCTGCATCCACAGATGCAAGTTAAGACTTTAATATGTAAAGGAGAAGCCATACATCAACACTTTCAAGAAGCGCTGTCGACTTCTCTGGACTCGGTCTCATCTTAGATGGAAAGTAGAACAGTGGAACTGTGTTTTTTGGTCTGAAGAGTCCACATTTCCTAAAGTTTTTGAAAAACAAAGCCGTCATGTTATTGGGGCCAAAGAGGAAAAGGACCATCCAAGCTGTTATCAGCGTCAGGTCCAAAAGCCAGTGTGTGTATGGGCCAGGGGTGTGTCAGTGCCCATGGCATGGGTAACTCGCACATCTGTGAGAACACCATTAATGCAGACAGATATGTATACATTTTGGAGCAGCATATACTGCCATCCAGCACCGTCTTTCCCAGGGATGTCCCGGCATTTTCACAGGACAACTTCAAACCACATACTGCCCGGATTTCAACTGCATGACTGTGTAAGCAGAAGGTCCGGGTGTTAGATTGGCCTGCCTGCAGACCTGACCATCTCCAATTGAGAATGTGTGGTGCATTATAAAGTGCACAATATGGCAACGAAGACCCCGTACAACTGTGCAGCTGAAGACCAACTTAATGGATGAATGGGGGGAAATTCCACTTTTTAAACTTAACGAACTTGTGTCTTCAGTGCCTAAATGCTTAATAAGTGTTATTAGAAGAAATGGTGATGTTTCACAGTGGTAAACACTCGACTGTCCCAACTTTTTTGGAGCGTGTTGCAATGAACAATGAAATTCACAAGGAAAAACATCATATAATGTGTAGTTGTAGTGCTTTCAATATAGCAAAGGGTGAATATAATTTACAAATCACTCCTTTTTGTTTTTATTAGCATTTTTCATACTGTCCCAACTTTTTGGAATTGGGGTTGTAAAAAAGGACTTAAATATTTATCTGTTTCTCACTCACACTTTTCATATCACTTCTGAAGATATGGATTAAACACTTGAGTCATATGGATTACTTTTATGCTGCCTTTATATGCTTTTTGGAGCTTCAAAGTTCTGGTCACCATTTACTTGCGTTGTATGGACCCACAGAGCAGAGATATTCTTCTAAAAATCTTTGTTTGTGTTCAGCAGAAGACAGAAAGTCATTCACATCTGGGATGGCATGAGGGTGAGTAAATGATAAAAGAATTTTCATTTTTGGGTGAACTATCCCTTTAAGCACAAAAAGTCCCAAAACCATCACATTAATTTGGATGAAATCTCCCTACCAGTCTAAAGACAGTCTGATCTTCTTCCGTGTCTCTCTTTCCCCTTCTGTTCTCTGTGTTCTGCTGTGTTACCATTGCTGTGTTCCTTTACTCTATTTGTTTACATGTTCTCTCTCTTTCTCTTTCCAGCTTTCATTTCCTCTCTTTCTCTTTAAAGCTTCACCTCTCTCCGGAAACAAATGCTCCTCCTGGTCTCTTTGTCTTTTTTTTTTTTTTTTTTTTTTCCATATAACTAATCTAGAATGTTTCTAGCTCTGTGTGTGCTTCTGTTTAACTTTCGTTTATCTCTTTCTCTCTGACTGACCAGACTCAAGAGTTTCTTGTCTTTCCAGGCGTCTGTCTCTCGCTTTCTCTCTCTCTTTTGCAGCTGTGCTGGTTTGGTTGACATCTCTCTCATGGTTTTGTTTGACTCTCTAGTCATGCAAATAATTTTCTGCCCTACCATCACAGAATAAAATGTCTCTCTTCCTTTTTTACTCTCTTTTTGTCTTTCTCCCTCCAGCTGTAACTTGTCTCTCAGTCCTCATCTGTGTTTATGTGGCACCTTCATTGCTTTTCTATGTTCATAGATGTCTTGTCTCTCTATGTGTTTATACTAATCGTCTGTTTCCTTTTAATTGTGCCTTGATCACTCAGTCTCATTCTAATATCAGCATTTGTCTTTCTCTTTTTCACCTCTGTCTCACTGTCCCTTTATCTCTGTTTCTGTCCTTTTGGCCCTTGCTCTGGTTTAGTTTGGTCCTGTCAACTAGTACAGTAGTTTAGTTAAATCATTTAAGGAATGTTTCCGGTTCAGTACAAGTTAAGATTGACAGCATTTGTGGCATAAAGGTGATTGCCACAGTAAAATGAACAGTAAACATTAAATTGCACACAGATTCAAAAGTATAGCCACAAGACTTTAAACATTATAGAAAGAATCACTTAATGACCTTGTCTATGTTCAATGCGATGATGCTGGTAAACCCAGTAAATTTCACGATATGCACAAGGATAACAAAAAGAGACATTATTTAACTATCCATAAAGCACTGTTTACATGAAGCAAACTCCAATTGCACTGAAGAAGAAATGCTTTTGCCTAGAAAAGTAGTCCCCCCACAATGAGGGCGAATTGGACATCTTCACAGATCAAATTATAAATGTTTTTTACTGATGTATTCATGAGAGCTTAAACAAAAGTGCAAGCTTCACATTTCAGAAACACTTCCGTTAGGTAAGTTACACAAATGACTAATTACTACTCTAAAATTGTAATCAGATTACTGACTTATTACTTTACCGAAAAAGTAATCACATTACAAATTACTTTTACGATTCTTTTTAAAACAATTTTCTGTTTTTTCCACTCAACTAATTAAAAATAATATTTATTTTTCTCTTTGTTTATTGACTCGTTAGGGGGCACATGCCCTCCAGCCAACAGTCAAACAGATGTACATATTAACATTATTCATGTTTTAAATGTATTTTATATATATAAAATTATTTTACAAATATGTGTCACTGTAGTAAAGTACAGTAATTAAAAGTAATTCACTTTATTGAAAGTCAGTAACTGTAATCTGATTACAAGAATTTGAAATGTATTGCACGACACTACTTTTTATACTAAAAAAGTAACTAAAGATAACACTTTATTTTACAGTGCCCTTGTTACACATATTACATGTATCGACTATAGTAATAACAGTCAATTATGCATAATAACAAGCAACTAACCCTAAACCTATAGTAAGTACATGTTGTTAATTAGTAATAATCAGTATTACTTGTATAATTACACTGTAACAAGGACACAGTAAAATAAAGTTTAACCTAATAAAATTACAGTATTTAATTATTTTGAAATTAGATCACACCCAACACTGGTCACAGTTATTTTTTTGTAGTAATTGACATTATACCGCAAATGTTGTCAAAGGACATTAACTTTTTTTGAACCCGGAACATTCCTTTAAGTAGATTTTCCAGTTTAGGCCAACCACCCCACTTCGAACACCACGGCTGGAAAACAAAACGGATTGCTCCGTGACATGATGAGTTTTGACAGATGTTTGCTGAGAGGTTTATCTGGCAGCTCACTGTATCTTTTGCATCGATTATTCATCTGTTTGTGTCCAATTTTGGGGTTTTATAAACTGAAGTTGCACTTTGACCCATAATGGCTATATGTTTTATAACAAGAATTGTCAAAAAGATTTGAAACGGTTTGTTTTTATTGTATTTATCTGTTGTGGCTTTTTTGTTCAAGCAATCAAAGGTAAAATTCATTCTTATGCCTGTTAATGAATTGTGTTCATATTCTTGTCCATTTCCAAAATTTTTGATGAAGTCGGTCAAAAGTAAGTCGATGCTTTTCAGGGTCAAAAGGTCATGTGGGTTTGAATTTGTTCGATTCATTGGCCGAATGCTAGAAGAAAAAAATGGAATGGAGTGAAACGAGAGACCCATGTAAGTAAACAACACTGGTATATTTAGTAATCTCTCTTTCTCTCTATTTCTCTCCATCTATCTCTCTCCGTGCAGTAGGAATATGGGGACTAAGCCAGCTAACAGTCCTAAGGGTCAGCCGCCAGACGCGGACGGGCATTCATCAGTATCAGACCTTGCCAACTCACTCACTGGAGATATGGTGATGGTAGGACAGTGTGTTGTTGTGTGCACTTAGGTTATGAATAGTCTTTTGTAGTTTGACTATCAGCACAAAGTCTGGTCCACATTACAAGGGCATCCCACCCGTTTACACCGGATATTAAGATGCGTTTTAGCAGTCTGTTTGAAACAGTACGATGCTATGGTTTAAACAGGGTCAAAAGCGGGATCCAATAGCACATTTGACCATATTGGGCTCGTATCTTAAATGCTCATCTGTTCAAATGTGTTCGAAACCAAAGCAAAGCACCGCCTGTTTTTATGATTTAATGCCACTATCCATTTTCCCTATTAAACTGATAAAACAAATTGTGCAAGGACAATCAATCAGATTGGAGCTTAGTGTTTTGAGAAAGCTCTTGTCATTTTTGTATGCAACATTCATCAGATGGTCTCTAGGCGTGCCCGTCAGAGACTCAGTCCTGAATAATTTGAGTTTGTTATGTGTGTCTGTATGTGTGTTTGCGATCTCTCCATGTGTCATGCTGAGTCATAACCACAAGGGCTAAAGTTTGTTCACCTAATGCTTAAAGTCTCTTATCTGTCTCAACAGCATCAAGGCTTAAGGGAGATCCGTGTGTCTGTGTGTTTTTCTCGATCAATATTGGAATAACAGCAGACCTCTCTGAATTGTTTTAAAGAACACAAAAGTCAGATTTTGAATCACAGAGATGTGTTTTGATTAGCACACTAACATACTAGTCTTACTGTTTCTGTAGTACATTTAAAAACTTTAATAAGTTAACTTTACTCAATTGATTGAGTAAACTCGTTTACTCAATTTTATTGAGTAATGGTGTCTCCAACACTTGTGTAATTAAGTTTACTTGACTTGATGTTTATATAGAATAAACGTAACTATTTAATTAAAGGCAACTAGATGCAGTAGACTCATATTTGCTATTTAAATGTTGTTGATTCAACTTTATAATTTAAGTTGAATGGACTCAAATTTAGGTCATGCAATAACACAGTTTAAATAATGAAGATTAAAACTTATTCTAGGTCAATTATTAAATAAACTTATTTCTTCACAATGACATTATTTCTTCAAGGGGAACTGAGCTAGTGTTAACGGGGTCCAACATGATTTGACACAAAACAACATAAAACTACAAAAGAGCTAAAACTACTAAAACCTCTATGAATGCATAAAAACAACTATTTAAAAAGATAAATAGTACTAGTTAGTAGTAAATAGTTAAATATATGTTCCCTTTGACCAATGAAACATAATTTATTAATTCAAGCACAAGGCATTGTGGGTAATTTTGTACTCAATAGCTTGTGTTATTAACACTTAAAATATTAAGTCTATGGATTTAAAAAAAATGAGTTCAAGGAACTTGACATTTCAAGTAATGTTTAATTAAGACAACTTGATTTTCCCAGTAATGACAAAATTGGGGTTTGCAGTGTATAAAGTATAAATAACCACATTCATTTCCAACTGGATGCCATTTACATGCAACATAGTGGGGTCATATCACAACAATGTAGCATACTACTGTCTTAAATCTTTATCTTCGCGTATTATTTCACATACTATTTAAAAAATTGTCATAAATCATCATTACCTACAAAAGTAAGTAGTTTACAGTATATACTGCACAGTATTCAAGTAAGCAAACTAATATTCCATTCTGAACATCTCTCTCTTTTCCCCTTTCCAGTTGTCTCCAGGGTCAGAAGACGACGACCACGAAGGTCCTATTAGCGAGAAACTGGGCAGGATTCAGTTCAGCTTGGGCTACAGTTTCCAAGACACCACCCTAACGGTGAAAATACTCAAAGGTCAGGACTTGCCCGCAAAAGACTTCTCTGGGACCTCTGACCCATTCGTTAAAATCTACCTACTGCCTGACAGAAAGCACAAACTCGAGACCAAAGTAAAGAGAAAGAACCTAAATCCTCACTGGAACGAAACATTTCTATTTGAGGGTGAGTTTTGGATGACCCATTTTTTTTTTCATTATTGTTCAATGCAAGCTCTATTGACACCATTTGTGGCATAAAGTTGATTACCACAGAAAATTATTTCAATTAAATGTGTTACTGTAACTGCAAAGATTCCAGTTACAGTAAGGCACTTGTATCGGAGATAACATCTTTACATCAAGTTCACAGTTTTTATACAGAGGATTAAAAATCAGAAATGCAAAACTTGTGTATTTGTTAAAGCACTTGAATTATTCTGTAAAAAAAAATGTTATTGCAATAATTATGCATACACCTGATAAAACAAGTCAGGCGATAATCCTCACATCTCTCACTCCACTCAGGATTCCCGTATGAGAAGGTCCGGGAAAGAACGCTTTATCTCCAGGTGTTGGACTACGATCGGTTCAGCCGTAACGACCCGATCGGTGAAGTCTCCATACCTCTGAATAAAGTGGAGCTTGGACAATTAAAAACATTCTGGAAGGATCTTAAACCTTGCAGTGATGGCAGCGTGAGTGAACTTTAGTTTTCAAAGGCTTTAGGAAGATCATAATGGAGACGAGGGGCTGGTCGGGCCTGGTTTTACATGGATAATCATTGTTCAAGAGATACACAGACTTCAAACCACTTTGAAACCGGCCAATATTTCAATTGAATGCAAGTATGAATGAGATTTGAGAGGTGAAGATTATCAGCAAATGCTTACATTTCTAAGTGAAAGAGATTGTACTGTTAAAATGAAAAACATTTGTAGTATTAAGTTGATATTTGAGGTCTCTCAATATATAGTTCTATTTTATAGTACCTTTGAAGACAGTAAAACTCGAAAGCTGGAGCCTTAGGGCACTCCTTATGGATCTTGATGGGAGAAAACAGTATATGTGACATTTACAATTGTAGTCCATTCTTACTGGGTGATTATTAGTTTTGGTGCCTGTTTTGTGTTTTAGGGAAGTCGTGGAGATTTGCTGGTGTCTTTGTGTTATAACCCCACTGCCAACACCATCACTGTTAATATAATAAAAGCACGCAATCTTAAAGCCATGGACATCGGGGGCACCTCAGGTATACACACACACACATAGTTACGAAGACACACTGAGACCATGAATAAATACATATACATATTTTCGTAAAAATGCATTTACACTTCTTTATTTAATACATATTTTACGAACCCAGAGCTTTAATGACCAAGAAATGCTCTGTACAGTTTATGACAGACAAGAGTATGTAGATGCAATTAGCTAAAATGTGTTGCACAGTTGGAACGTTGCAGAACTAATTTACATAAACCATGCCCTTTTTTTCTCTGATTGGCTTTAGACCCATATGTAAAAGTATGGCTAATGCACAAGGACAAGCGTGTGGAGAAGAAGAAGACAGTGACCATAAAGCGCTGCCTGAACCCCGTTTTTAACGAATCCTTCCCTTTTGACGTGCCCGCACATGTTCTCAGAGAAACCACCATCATCATCACCGTCATGGATAAAGATCGACTGAGCCGCAATGATGTCATTGGAAAGGTGAGGACACAAACTTCCCGTTCCTATCTCAAGAGGTAATATCTTTTCAAATACATAGCTATTCGATGATACATGTTTTTTCTCAATCCGAATTGTATACAAAAACAATGAGAATCTCAATTAGAGTGATAGCATGAAAGATGAACGTAAAATTACACTAAATACAACAAATATGTTCGCAATTTAGCATCTTCATTGTCTTGACATAATGTTGTCTAAATGTGGTGACAGTCTCATGAATCACCTAGGAGGAGTATTTAAAAGTTCAGAGACTGCAATATTCAAAAAATCCAAAATGGCCGACTTCGTGTTGGGCAGACCTAATGACTAAAATTATGAAAGTTGTCCAGCTTGATGAGAACTATAAATGTACCAGTTTTGGTGACTGTAGGTGAAAATAGGGGTGCTACAGAGGCCTTCTTACACACCCATTTTAAAGGGGTCACTACAGAGCCCCCCCACCCCCCCACACATACCCATGCTTGAACTTTTGCCCAGAACTAATGGCCAACGACTCTGATGTGTATGCAAAATTTAATGAAATAGTAAGCATGCCAGGTGCCTCAAAAACACCCAAATATAGGAAAAAAGGAATAATAAATATTTATGCGTTGCCATGGCAACAGTATTTAACTTTCAGTGCTTGGGCCCTAATTACTGAATTACAATAAATCTTTTAATTTAAATTATTTACATTTAAAAACAGTACAACAAATACTACTATAATGTATAAATACTTGATGGTTTCAATAATATTATAATTTTTTCACATTCCGTGAATGAGAATTCGATTGTTTTTTTATTTACTTTGTTTTGCATTACAAAAAATACAATAAAAAAAAGTCAAAATTGCTATACTACAAAAATTATTTTAATTATATTAGTGGAAATAAAAAGCAGTACAACAATTACTGCCATGATGTATAAATACTTGATCATTTAAACAAAATATCATTATTTTTTATCATATTATGGTAATGAGAGTAAGATTGTTTATTTAATTTGTTGTTGTGCATTATGACCATAAAATGGTTACTGAGAAATGTAATTACATTCGTAATGAAGTTACGTTTTAGTGACAATACTGATTTTAAATAAAAAATTACGCTTTTTTATTATACCTTTTTTTTTTGTGTGTTTTCTTTGCATATTTTTTCATTAAATAATTGGTTTTTTTTTCATATAACAATAATGAGAATACAATTATTATTTATTTAAACAAGTTCTTTTGCATTATGGCCATAAATTGTCTACTGAGAAATGTAATTAAATTTGGATTGATGATACTTTTTAGTTAGTTACAACTCTGATTTAAAATTAAAAAAAATAAGCTTACTTGTTATATGATTTTTTGTGTTATGTTTTTGCATATATATATATATATATATATATATATATATATATATATATATATATATATATATATATATATATATATATATATTGCATTTAAATAATATATCTTTTTTTTTTTCATATTACAGTAATGAGAATAAGATGATTATTTATTTAGTTACAGTAGTATTTTTGCATTACGGCCATAAAACCGCAACTGAGAAATGCAATTATATTCATAATGATGTTAATTTTTTAAGTTACAACACTGATTTGAAATAAAAAATTAAGCTTACTTGTTATATGACTTTATTGCTTATTTTTTTTTTGCATTGAAATAATATATCTTTTTTTCATATTACAGTAACGAGAATAAGAATCTTATTTATTTACAGTAGTTCTTTTGCATTTCGGCCATAAAACAGCTATTGAAAATTTTATTACATTTGTAATGACATTACTTTTTAGTTAGTTACAACACTGGTCCAGGGCTGCGTTTCCCAAAAGCATTGCAAGCTTAAGTTGATCGTAGTGACCATTGGCGTCAAAGGTTTCTACGATCTACTTAGAATTACGATGCTTTTGGGAAACGCAGCCCAGGACGATGGTGATGTCCTTGCTGATTTCACACAAAAACAAACATACACTTAAAGCACGACCAGTTTAGTCAGATTCACGAACGAATGATTCTTTTGAGGTGGTTCCTTTTAATGAATTGAAGAGTCTCATAGATCTGATTCATGAGTTTCCAGTTTAAATAGGACTTTTGAACCGCACTGACTTACTGAATCAGTTCTTTAAAAGTACTAAAAGAATTAATAATGTAATTGTTAAGGATCTAGAATTGTTCAACGGCATCTGAATCATTAAATCATTAAATTCCTTACGATTCCCATTCCCCTTAAAAATTCTGGTTCTTTTTTCTTCTTTCTTTCTCAGATCTACTTGTCATGGAAGAGTGGTCCAGCTGAAGTCAAACACTGGAAGGACATGTTGAGTCGGCCACGCACTAACGTGGCACAGTGGCACGCCCTCAAAGCCTGATTGGCGCTCTCCATTTCCCATATTCCTCGACCCCATTTGACGTTTGACCCGAACCCCGTCCTTATGCACAAGACTAACTTGCTGCCAGACGGCACAACACGGGTACTTTTAGCCATCCTCTCTTGTAACCTTTAACCTTCGAGGCTTCAACCTTCAATCTTTCTCCCTTCTCTCACTTGGTTTCACATCTATTTGCCATAATCTGTTTGTCTTGGTTTTCTTTATTTGACACTGGTAACATGTAGTGTAAAGGCCTGTGTATTAAGAAAACATCTAGTTGTATTAATAATATTGGTTAATGGAAGCTGGTTTGCTGGTCTTAGCCGGTCTCCCAACCTTGTCAAACTGATCTTTTGGGACTAAGCACCAGCTGGCCTTCCAGCTAAAGCAACTGAGGACCAGCTTGGCCAGGCTGGAAGACCAGCTAAGACCATCAAACTAGTTCTCACACTGTATCTACACGTAACATGTTTTTTTCTTCCTTTCCTGTTTATTTACCCATAATTCCCTTGTGTGCCCAGGTTGGAGAGGTCTTACAACTCTCTGATCTTGAGTCTATCCCTCATCATATAAGATCAACTCCTCGTCTAGACCCAGGTGCTCACGGGAGCTCATTTGACAAAGCCTTTAAATTGGCCACTACAGAAATGGAATAAGTCACAGGAACTCTGGGAGTTGTATTTTTCCAGGGCTCAGACATCCCGTGCAAGTCTCAGGGCCCCGGAGGGCCCGTGTAATTAAAGCCATGAGGGAAAATGACAGGCCCTCTTTCCATTAACAGTCTCTCATTTTCTTATACATATCGCCATTTATAGTTGTTTTTCTCAAAGTCCCTGACCTCTTCGAGCCTTTTTCCATGTCTTTCCCACTTGACCTGATTTTCCGTGTCCTTTATTTCTGTCTATTGCTTCCAAAACCTAGTGAGCAACCTACATAGGCCACATTTTAAGGCATCACAGGCAAACTCCAGATGCAAAGGCAGTTACAAAAGGTTGGCGACTTAATCACGGTGCCTCCTAAAATATCTCGTTTTGGCTAAATTCGTCAGCATCACATGTATCCTTCAAGAAGAAAGCAATCAAAGAATGCATTGTGATGAACGTTATTGACGAGGCACGAGAAATGTCTAATAAATATAATTGTACATTTCATTCAGTACTAAAAATGATCAATAAAAACAGTTATCGATAAAAACTACTTACACTTAACCGTATAGTTAAAAATGTATTATTTTACCCAATATTTGTGTGTGCGATGTATTTGATGCTTATTAAGGGTATTACAACATTAAAGCGTTAGAGTCGAGAACGTTACCAATTCACTTACAATATGAGGTTTCATTTTGTTAGAATGCTTCCTTAAGACTGAAACACACTAAACACCATTGCATGAATGCAGACACTTCTAGCTACGCAAGTTCGATTTTGTTGCGTAGTTGCGTTACAAAATATGTCAAACTGCAGTTCATAACACAATGCAAAAATGCGTTGCATTCTCAATGTTGCCACAATGGGGCTCTGTAGTGGATATTAATTTTAACTGTCCACTTCTACAGTGAGTTTTCTCTTTCACATCAACTACTATCATGGTGGTGCAACAGTTTGAAGAAAATTTCTGACTTTTGAAGTTATGTTCAACAGAATTGCACGTTGGCAGTGCGTTGGCCAAGCGCTCGCATCTGCATTCATGTACTTGCGTGAAGTATGTTTCTGGCATTAGGAGCCTGCTGTATATGGAGGCAGCTAGGCAGCTCACTTGGTTTTGGAACAGATCTTATCTCTTCATCGGCTCTCCATCTGGAAACTTACAGACAGCAAATGGACTTCACCATCCTTTTTTCTCTGTGGTTTTCTCTCTATCGCTGGCACAATAATAGTGAAATCCTTTTCTTGGGATCCCTTGTTGTCCGTGTTCTGTGAGTGATGTGTCGTAAATCTAGAAATAATGTAAAAAACATTAACCATCAGGGGGCGGGAAAAAAACTTCCTCGAAGGAACGTTCCAGGTCTTCTGGGACTTTCAGAGAAAAGTATGGAATTTCAGGTGGAAGGGGGAAAAAAAAACAAAAAAACTTGATGTCCTCTTTTTTTCATTAAAAAAGACGTTTGAAGGAACCAATCAAAAATGTTCTTCCAGACTGTGAAAAATAGGAGCAAAAAGTTTGTTGCGGCAAGTGCGCCGGATTGTTCTCACCACACCTTGCTCTTGTGATGTGTTTGTGTGTGCGCTTATAGGGGATCATCTTTTTAAAAATCCTCCCATTAACGGAAAAAACCTGCCTTTACCCGTGTATGTGTGCGTATGAGACCGTATCAGAGGTAGTGTGTTGGCAAATTTCACAAAAACATGTCCATGACATTTTTCACCCCTAAATCAAAGAAAAAATTATATTTTATTCATTTGAAATAAGAATAAAAAAATTAAGCTTATTTGTTGACTTATTTTGCATTATGACCCCCCGAAATTCTTATTACAGTAATAAATATACACATTTGTTAAATAATATATAGTTTTGTTTTGTTTTTTACATTACGGTAATGAGAATTTGATTATATATTCTGTTAGTTTTGCATTACAAAAAATACAGTCAAAATGACTGTACTACAATAATTATTTTAATTATATTATTGGAATTAAAAGGCAGAACAACACTTACTACCATGATGTAAAAAAATACTTAACGATTTAAATAATATAAAATTCTTTTTTTCACATTACAATAATGGAAATTGTGGCAGAAATGTGCTTATATATAAATAATAATGTCACAATGCCAAAAACCTTTACACAAAATGTATTGTCTTATTTCTTGCTTGGATTTTGGGGTGAAATATGATTTGGACATGTACTTGACAGGTTTTCTGAGATGAGATTCACTCGTGTGTATTGCAGCATTAATGTGTATCTTCATTGATGTTAAAAATAATCAAAGTGGTGTGTAAATATCCTGTTCTATTTTCTCATGGCTTCCTCGGTCTTCTTACGAGACTCTTCTTCTCTTTTCTCCTTTGAAAAAGGAGCTGAAGAAATGTGATCTGCACTTTTTAATGGTGTAACACTGAGAATAATAATAGTAATTGTTAATACAATAATAGTTAGCTTTTGTATTTTAAGGGAGGAGCATTTTAAAGAGAAAGCAGCAGGTTCAGGAAGGCTGGACTGGTCAAGACAGATTTTCTTTCCCTGATTTGTCAGCATTAGTCAAGTCTTTGTGTGTTTATATGTGATTGATGTGCATGTGTGTATTTGTGAAGATCATATCAGATAAGCGAACAGCTGCTCGCAGCATGACGAGGCATGTGTTAGCGTGAAGTGGGGCATTTTCGTAAGGAGTGCTATTGCCATAGGTTCAGATATGGGGGGGACAGGTGGGTAGAGACACTCAGCGTGACATCGAGTCACAGCAGCAGAGGATGCCTTTCCATCCATTCTCTCCTACTCAAGAACAACTAACTAAAAGACCTGATATATTTTTTAAGCTTTTTTTTCTAAGCTGTGAGTGTGTAGAAAAAGCAGTAATACTAGTAAGCATAAGCAAGAGTCAGTTGCTAAATACAGCATATCATTTTCAGTAAGAACTACTTATGAGATTATAATTATGTACAAAATATTGACCCAATGGAAACATTGTAACTGTTTAAATTTTCATTCTGTAGCCAGACTCTCATAACTTAAAGTAGTTAAACTACAGTCAAGCTACTCTTTTAAAAGAGTCTTTGCTACACTACAAGCTACAAAAAAGTAGCTAATTACTTTGAAGTTATTTAAAGAAGAAAATATGTTTAGATATATAACAATTGGATGATATTATTTAATTCTGCAATCAGTTCTGAGATACAGTGGCAAGAATTAGCTGGTTTTCTACATCAGTTGATCATAAAATGTGATTTCAACTTCATTAAAGTCACAAGTATAGACAAACACAATGTGCTTAAGCTAACAACACACAAACAATTATAACCTTTCATGTCTTTATTGAACACATCCCATTAAACATTCAGAGTGCTGTGGAAAAAGTAAGTGAACCCTTGGATTTAATAACTGATCAATCCTCCATTGGCAGCAAAAACCTCAACCAAGTGTTTCTGGTAGATGCGGATTAGACCTGCACAACGATGAGAATAAATTTTGGACCATTTTTCTTACAGAACTGCTTCAGTTTAGTCATATTCTTAGGATATCTGGTGTGAATGACTCTCTTGAAGTCATTCCACAGCATCTTTATTGGGTTAAGGTCTGGGCTCTGACTGGGCCACTCCAAAAGTTGGATTTTCTTTTTTTGAAGCCATTCTGTAGTTGAGTTACTTCGATGTTTAGATTCACTGTCCTGCTACATCACCCAGCTTCTACTGAGCTTCAGCTGGCACACAGCCACCCTGACATTATCCTGTTGGATATCTTGATAAACTTGCAAATTCTTTTTTCCCTGATGACAAGTGATCCAGGTCCCAAAGCAGCAAAGTAGCCCCAAATCCTGATGCTCTCTCCACCATACTTCACCGTTGGGATGATGTCTTCATGCTGGTATGCGGTGCCCTTCTGTACACCATTCGTAGTGCTGCGTGTTCTTCCCAAACAATTCAACCTTAGATTCATCAGTCCACAAAACATTTTCCCTGTAGCATTGTGGAGTATCAAGGTGGTCTTTGGCAAACTTCAGGCACACAGCAATGTTCTTGTTGGAAAGCAGCAGCTTCGTTCATGATATCCTGCCATGGACACCATGCCTGTTTAATGTTTTCTGTATAGTAGACTCATGAACAGAGATGTTAACCAGTTCCACTGATTCCTTCAAGTCTTTAGCTGTCACTCTGGGGTTTTTATCTCATTGATCATTCTGCGGTGTGCCCTTTGAGTCATCTTGGCTGGACGGCCACTTCTAGTGAGAGTACCCACAGTACTAAATCATCTCCATTTATAGACAGTTTGTCTAACTGTGGACAGATGAATATCTAAGCTCTTAGAGATAACTTTGTAACCCTTTCCAGCTTTATGCAAAGCAACAATTCTTGATTGTAGGTCTTCTGAGATCTCTTTTTTTTTTTTGAGGCATGGTCCATGTCAGCAGATGCTTCTTGTAAATAGCAAACTCAAATTGTTTGAGCACTTCTTAAAAGTCAAAGTAGCTCTAACCCACACCTCCAATCCTGTTGCATTAACTGGATGCCAGGTTTGTCAACTCCTGACTCTAATTAGCTTTTGTTGATGTCATTAGCCTAGGGATTTACATACTTTTTCCAACCTACACTGTGAATGTTTGAATGATGTTCAATATGTACAAGAACAATACAATAATTTGTGTTTTAATAGTTAAAACAGTGTTTTTTCATTATTGTAACTTAGATGAAGATCAAAACAGATTTTAAGACAAATTTATACATAAATGCAGGTAATTCCAAAGTGTTCACATACTTTTCTTGCCACTGTGTATATATATATATCTTATTAGGGTAACCTCCTTTATGAAAATTAACCATGGTTTTACTACAGCAACCATAGATTTACCATGGTATTTGTATAATTAAATATTTGTATTTGTATAGTTGCTGTAGTAATACCCTGGTTAATTTTGTGATTACTATGGTTTTACTACAGCAATAATAGGTTTATCATGGTATTTGTAGATTTTGCAGAACCACAAAATTAACCGTGGTTACAGTCATGGTTATTACAATATCACTATAGTAAAATTATGATTAATTGTATCAAAACCATGGTTTCCACAAAAAATACATAAATAAATATGGTTACTACAGTCATGGTTACTACAATATTACCATACTAAAACCATGGTTAATTTTCGCAAAGGTTAAACAAATAGGGTGAAAACATAAATTGAACATAAATTTAAACTTAATATACACTAACTAGAAAACACCATATTTTATATAACTGAATCAAAGTCTAGTGATAAGCAGCAGCATTTAAATAAACATTTCGCTTAAAAAAAGATAAAGTCCCTTTAAGGTTGTGCAGGGGCTCAAGTGAATCAGTGAATAATTTATTTGAACTAGTTCATTTAGATGACATTTACATTTATTCATTTAGTATACGCTTTTATCCATAGCGACTTAATACTTGAACAGTCCAAAAGAACCAACTCACTAAAATGAATCAGAGTTCAATAGGCTGAATTCTCCGAAAGAACCGATTCACTTGGCTCCACTGCTGCATTCGCAATGCATTTGTGAAACTACAGGACTGCTCGTTGGAAAATGTAGCTTGTTAAAGGAAAAGCTACACTATTGTGAAAACAGCTGAGCTACAGTATTGTCACGCTATTAAAAAATGTAGTTAAGTTAGTAGCATTGCTACTTTTAGTTAACTACTCCCAACACTGCTGGTTTATCAAAAATGGAGAAAGAGCTCCTTAATAGCTCAATTATTTAGAAATGAAGCACATATGGTTAACAATCTTTGAATGCAGCAATTTAATTAACACTGAAGCTCAAGTGAAATATCAACAAGTGAAACTAGAGGTCAAGAACCCAAACTGTACCCGAGACCATGTGACCTGACGCTAATGTTACCATCAGATTTTAAGCTTGAACTAAACCCAAACCTGAAATCGCTAAACTAAAGCTATATGTACAAAAACACCTGAAGGCTGAGTAATGATTCCCTGACGTCGGGCTGTGTGCGTGTCCGTGTTGAAGCAGATCTTTGGCAGATCGCAGGTAGTGAGGCAGCACTTCCAGACTGTATTTAAGAGTCCACAGTACATCTGCTTTCAGCCAAGAGCCATTTCAGATCACTGGAGCGTTTAATAAAGCGCTCGATGTAATCAGATAAGAAAACAGCTTAAACTGAGTGTGTGTTCACCTCCATAGCTTACCCTGTAGAATACACAAATAATGTGCAATATGCAACATCATCTGTGTGTGTGTGTGTGTGTGTGTCTGTGTCTGTGTCTGTGTGTGTGTAAGCACAGTTTGAGCACTCAGTGTGTGTAATCACATGTAAACAGGCGCTGTCGAGGTCACCTTGCTCTTTGCTTCTCCGATCGAACCGGATGACCGCTGTACGTGTGTTTGTGCATGTATGCGTGTGTGTGAAGCATCTGCACACTAGATGCACACTCTTTTGTTATCACATCTGTCAAAAAAATAAATTAAAAAAACTGATCTTAGAGGTAAAGTAATTTTTTAGATGTTAAAATCTTTTAAAATAATATTTCGGGTTCAATACAACTTAAGCTCAATCGACAGCATTTGTGGTATAATTTGATTACCACAAAATATATTTTTGTCTCTTCCCTCCTTTTCTCATCTCTCTAAAAAAAAAAGCAGAAATCGAGGTTACAGTGAGGCACTTAAAATGGAAGTCAGTGGGCCAATCTGTAAATGTTAAAATACTGTTTCAAAAGTATAGACACAAGACATAAACAATATGCATTTTAACTAGAGCTGTCAGAATTAATGTTAATGCATGTGATTAATTTAAAAAGTTAAACTTTTTCTTAATCACGATTAACGCATTTACTTCTTGTTCTTTAGGGACTACTTCTTTCAATTAGTCAAACTCCCACTTAGACTTTGGGAAACATTTAATGTTACTTGAATTGGTGCTATTTTAGTGCATTTCTATCTTTATACTGTGGAAGGCTTTGTTTGGAAAATGTTAAATAAAGCATTATATTATTACCTTTCCTAAGATGGAAAAAAAGTATTTTGACAGGAAAAGAAGTACAGCTCTGGTAAAAAATTAAGAGAAAGGATTAAGACTGCAAAATTATTAGTTTTTCTGGATTTACTATTTAGAGGTATGTGTTTGAGTAAAATGAACATTTTTGTTTTATTCTATAAAGTAAATAAATGCTCTAAATGACAATATTTTTATTTGGAGTTTGGGAGAAATGTTGTCAGTACTTTATAGAATAAAACAAATGTTCATTTTACTCAAACACATACCTCTAAATAGTAAATCCAGAGAAACTGACAATTTTGCAGTGGCCTCTTAATTTTTTCTAGAGCTGTATATATGGTCAAATTTCAGCACTTTCAAAATCTGCAATTAATCGCAATTAACTACAAAAGATAATGCAATTAATCACGATTTTTTTTTTTATCGACTGACAGCACTAGTTTTAACATGATTTTAATGTTATAAAATCACTCACTAACTTTTCTGTGTGAAGTTAAATCCACTTTTACAACCATGCCGTAAACAGGGGCGTAGAGGTGACCCACCCCCCCTATAATCAAGCAAGTACAACCCCCCCATTATTTATACCAAGATCAATGGAAGCATTGATACACCACCCCCCCCCCCCCCCCCAAATAATACCCAAATTTTAACAGAAAAATCAGTGCAAGTGGTTTTAAAAAATTATAAGCTTCACATTTCTGCCTTTAAACCCTCCAAAAAATTGGCCCCATTCACTTCCATTGTAAGTGCCTTACCGTAACCTCGATTTTTCCTTCTTATTTTGATGACCAAAAATGCATGTTAATGCCAGGTGGCAAACTCCACTCACTCTTTCTTTGTTAGTTTTTATAAAAACAGTAATTTACACACCTCAGCTTTAACTGTTTTCGAACTGAAAGGGAAACACACTGTTTCTAGAGTACTTCCAGACTAATTCTAGTAAGCTATCCTAGACAGACTTGTTGATGTGGCACTATTGAGCTTAATTTAGTAGTTATTCTCAAAAGACCCTGGTCAGCAAAACAAGGTCACTGACCTCTGTGCTGACCAGCACCTTTGCTCCAGTGTTTTTGAGTGTGTATGAGTGTGTGTACACACCTGTGTGTGTGTATTATAGAGAAAAAGCGCTGTTGTGGCAGTCATTGTCACTCTAAATTATTCTCTTCATGGGCCTTTTGGGTCATTTTTGGTGGAAAACTCTATCTAATCTAAAGCTCACACATACACCCGCACACAGCCCGTGTGAAGAATCGCAAACACATGCAGTCGTTTACCAGCTCATTAACCAGCAACAATAATTTCAGTTCTTCATTTTACCAAATTATTGCTTTAAAAACAATTTATCCGCATTTATGAACATGTCACGGGTCTCCGTCACATATGTTCACAATTGCTGCGTTCTCCTACACACTCCTACACACACAACAGACAGACTCGTCACATGCTGAGACACTGGTGCAGTGCATCAGTCACTCCTCCTGTCCAATGAGCTGCTCTCCAGAGAAGAGAGCAAGAAATAAAGAGTGATAAATGAATTGATGTTCATGCTTGGCAGTTGATTGCATCATGCAGGCAACAGTCGAAACTGCTTATAGTCGTAGGCATTTTATTTAGCAGCTGTTAAAGTGTGCATTTTATTGCTCAGAGATTGCTTCTTCATAGATCAGGAGATGTAATGTAGTTTTCATTTGTTTCTTTTTAGTATCAACTTTGTTTCAGGTGATTCTCCTCAACTCTTTTTTTTATTTTATTTTTTATGAGGCTCGTTGTATGTATCACGGCAGTTTCCTGGTGAAATGATCACTAGAGGCACTACAACAATGACTTTCATTTACTTTCACGAGTAAAACGGCAGATGAACAGTTCATAAACACTTACTTTTGCCCTGTTCGTCACAAAATGCCATCTTGTGATATCTAAACACTTTTATTATAGCGCAGGCGATACATTTGAACATTTGCATTACATAACCAACTACATTTACAAGCTTGTTTAAGTGCGATTTAATTGTGTGGTTGCTCAACTGAGAGAGCATTGCACTTGTGATGTGAAGAACCGGGGTACGAGTCCTGAAGAGCACGTGAGTCAACACGTGAGCCGAAAGCATCATAGAAGCGCCACAAAATGACGTGGTTGTTTTTCATCTCACATTTTCTTTTTATGGCACTATCAGTTAGGTTAAGGTTTAAGGTTTAGGGAGGTCAGTTTTGTTGATTTAAATCTCGATACAGCATTAACCTTTAAAACCTCATCTGTTTGGGAGAACATTTAACTTGCTTTTAGCGCCACATGGTGGACATTTCACCTCGTAATTGCCGCAATATATGTGTGTGTATGTGTATGTGGCAGTCAGTCATAGAGTCTGATTGTTAGATATTCTCTGTCTTTTGACAGATTGCCAGCCAAATTGCATCTGTCAGTATCCCGATCTCTTTATTTGTCTCTCGTCTTTCTATCTTTCAGCTTAGATCAGTCATTCCAGTTCCAGCTTCCTGCATGCGCTTCTCTTTATTGGTTTAAAGAGCTGTCCGTCAGGCCAGCGTGACTCCTCCCTGTCAGGGTTTTAGTGTGAATTATTCTGAATGAAGTTAAAAACAACACTTAAAAGTAATAATTCTTCTCTTTCTGTGTGTCTGTATGTGTGTGTTTGGTGTATATTTCTGTTTGTTTGTTTCTTTATCATAAATGTGAAAAATGGGAGAAGTCTCCCGATTTCATGTTTTGGAAAACTTTTATTTCCATTATGTAAATAATTGAGCAAAAATTTAAGAAAATTATACTTGTTTTTGTTTGTCACTTGTACTGATATTCCTGAATAACAGTGTGTTGATGACGGATTTGATCCAACCGAGGGATTTTGATGTCTGTTTTATTTTTGTCGAGGGGAAATGTGGTCGAGAGGGAATGAAAGAGCAAGAAAACAAACATCCTATACTTTCTATGACACTACACTGCCAAACCCAGTTTATTAATTACCCACATTCCTCCCGATGCCCTCCAGACTTTGACTTAATCAGGCTTATTGTAACACTATTCAAATACATTTTTCTGTAGTCACTGAAAGTGACAAAATCGCAGCCAAACAGAAAATATTTGATATTTAATATAAAACTATTTTGTGGGATAAATGCGACAAAATAGAAACCAAGCTAAAAGACAAAAATGTTTTGTTTGATGTCGCTTGGTTTAACTCAGACTGAAGTAATGATCCTGGATGAATACAAATTGATTTCTATCAACAACATCTGTGGCAAGCTTACGTCATGTTGACACACCGGTGGCGGGCAATATTTCTAACCGACATGCACTGCTTCAAGTATGGCGGCGATCGGTCTGCGCAGCGCAGCATAAAGTCGAACACACCTATTGAGGTATTTGTTGTCATGTGACAGTCATATGATCCATTCAACCCAAAACAATCAAGATGGCGGCCAATGTTGTAGCGGCGTTAATGTGCCTGTTATTCATTTTGAGAGCATTGTTAAAGACAAATGTAACTTTGTACAACCTTTACATTGCATTCTTTCAAAGGCGACGCAAAGTTTACTCGGAAATGCTGTCCGGCGACGAAACACTAGGACAATTGCAATTCAGCTGCTTCACAGAACAACAATTTTTTTTTTGCATGCACAGTAAGGGAATTTAAGTGTTTTCGTACGTTTTAGTGTGGACGAGCAACTTGTGGAAAAAGCTTGAAAACGACAGTGTGGACGGAGAGTGTTTCAGAAACTAAAACGCCATTTTCAAATGTATCCGGATTAATGTTGACATAGCCTTTGATTAAATTCTGATTAGATTCTGATTATTTTTGTATATTTCATTTATAATGTCCAACTTGCGTACAAATTAAAGAAATTCTCTCTCAGCTAATGCTGTAAATAATACAGTGATCTTTTCAACTTTGTAAATTGTGAAAATATTTTCAAATTTAACAACAGGGCCCAAACTATGCAGTTCAGTTAATATTTATGTAAAAGATATAATAATCAACACAACCAAAACTGAAGTAAACTTCAAAGTAAAAGTAAAACAATTTATCTTGCAATTTTAGGAAGCGACATTGGGATCAAATGAAGATCATAATTAATTGGAAAATCGATATATCTTCACCCAGCCCTCCTTACAATGGAAGTCTAGGGACAAGTCCATACTAATACTTTTTTTTTTCAAAACACATTGTCATTATTTAGCTATTTTTTATGCCCCTCATCCACACTAGAATGACATTTCCCTCCACCAAAAACAGTGTTTTTAAAATGCTTTATTACTGTATATTATGGAAAACGATTACGTTTAAAAAAAAAGTATTGTCTGTGGTAATCAACAGCATACATCTTAAGCATCTTAAAGGGATAGTTCATCTAAAAATGAAAATCTTCAGTGGAACACAAATCAAAGTAGGCAGAATAGCCTCTGATTTTTTTCATACAATAAAACTGAATGGTGACTGAGGCCTAACATCTCTTTTTGTGTTCCACAAAAGACAGAAAGTCATACCGGTTTGGGACAACATGAGGATGAGTAAATGACGACATAATTTTTTATTTTTGGGCGAACTATCCCTTTAAGTAGTGTTTGAAGCGGAACCTTCTTTTAATTTAGAAGTGAAAGAATTTATCACTTAGTGTCCAGACACAAATGAATATCGCCCCAGACAATCACACACTGGGTGAAGACGTGCGGTCTAAAAATAGTGTACAGTAGGTGTTGAGATGACATAATGGGAGAAAGTTTGTGAGTTTGATGCAGGTTGCATCTGCTTTCGAATATTAGCTTAGATACTGCTCAGAGTCAAAATATGACGACAACCAGCTGAGCTAGACACACTCGCTTTAGTCCAGCATGTGTGGAACAAGTACACACACTGTATTCTTCCCATATGCTGCTGCCTGGTGTGCTTGGTGGGGCTTACCGATTTTATCCACTCGCTCTATAAAATTACAGCACAAAACATAAAAACCAGAACCCTCTGGCCAAATCCTCACCAAATCAAAGTCTGTTCAATCACAGCTGTTCTGTTCTTATGAGTTGGCTCTTATTATTGCTGTTTGCTAAGGCAAGCTATTACTATTGCTCATACTTAAGGATGCAAGAATGTGAACGCAGACGCTCCATTTTGCATGTTATGTTCCAAAATGCACCAGACAAGCACACGTTGCATACCCAACTTTGCCGTAAGGTGAGTTTTCTCTTTCAAGCCAAATAATGTCTTGTGGAGCAAAAGTTTGAAGAAAATATTGCAAAGCAAGAAAGTCAAAGTTAATGTCCTCATTCATGAAACTGGGAGTAATTGGCAGGTAATTGACGATAGACAAATGTTGCGTACATCCAAGATTTGTTTGTTAAAAGTATGTTAATGTATTCCATACATTCGTAAATAGGGCGTACATACATGCATGTTCATTTACAATTATCATAATTGACACCCATACGACGTGACAGGACTAAATTTACAAAATGCGTACATTTAAATTGTAATCTAATAAAGATTTGCGACAGCGTGCAAGGCTTTTTGTATTTTTGTGTCGTACGCACCTACCTGCAACCACCCAGGTGTGCAAGGTGTTTCTTTGTTGGTTTAACAGCATTAACATAGGCCTATAAGTTATAACTGAACGTGATTTATCGATGTCTATACTGAGTTATCAGTCACATTAAACATTATTTATTTACCTATTTACCCCATACAGATTTCCTTGACCTGCAGACGCGGTCCTCGTCTGTGCTTATCATTGGCACATGTGCCGGCCATTGACTGTGCTGAAAGAGTATTACAAACCATAGTATCGTGTATGCGTCGAACGCGTTCGTATTCG
Organism: Myxocyprinus asiaticus; assembly: GCF_019703515.2. Lineage (NCBI taxonomy): Eukaryota > Metazoa > Chordata > Actinopteri > Cypriniformes > Catostomidae > Myxocyprinus > Myxocyprinus asiaticus. Next base: position 4,258,942 of record NC_059389.1, on the reverse strand, counting down.
CTTGCAGTCAGAAAAGTATACTTTAGAAGGCACTGCGGTCTGCCAGTATACCCAGTCCTTAAGTATTCAAGTATTATGATCATTTAAGAGCATAACTTGTCCCTCAAAACACGTACAGACATAAATGATACCTCAAATCATGCGACATGTTGAGGAGATGTGTTCTATTAATTTTCTTATGATTTTCACGTGGCGGACGATAAAGCAGCCGAAAAAATCCAGACTGGCACAGGAATATCAAATGGGACACGGGAAGTTGTGGAAAAAGTTGTTAGGCTCCAACATTATGGCGCAAGTTTTTCACAAGCAAGCACCACTCAGATTTTCTTCTAAATTTAGTTACAACATATTATGGTAATGTATAGGCAATAATATCTGTTTTCCTTCAGCTCAGCACTTTGAGTTTAACACACATCATCGCCCTGAAGCCACTTCTAAAACGCAAACACAGATTTTAATTACCGGGTTCCACTGCGCTGCGTTGATTATGTTGGATGGAGGAGTGCTGACCCAATGAAAGAGCTCGAGTAATGAAACTCTCACAGACTAATAAAACGTGTATTTGTTCTGAATAGACAGGAGAATATTAAGAGATCATTATTTTGCCATCTGGAGGGGCTCTTTCACTCTCCCTGACACACTTCTCCACGGCGAAGTAGTCTCAACACACACTTAATGTGTACAATCTGACTCAATGTATTTATTCATGTATTTTTTGCCAACTTTGTACAGTGTAAAAAAAAAAACTATAAATCTATGAAAAATAACAGTACTGTATAGATTTAGCTGCCTGTGAAAGAGTCACAGAATAGTGTCGATAGAGGTTAACAGCATAGATGCGATCTAAAGCCAGTTAAACATGCTTTCTGTGAACCCGAAGGATGCCACATTTAGTTTTTATATTCTCGCTTACTTTCCTCGTTGTCATTTCTTTTTAGGTTTACCTAGTGGCATCGTAAGGTGTGTGTTGTTTATTGTGTGTTCTTTCTATTAGTTGTTCATTTGTTGACAAACACAGCGAGGTTCAGGCACCCGGGAGAGTGCTTTGGGAACGCAGAGTGGAGGTGAAGAATTTGCGTCCATCTTTTCCCTTATGATCACAAGTTCGTAATAAATTAGTATGTCAGTTGTACTTACCGTAGGATCAAACTCACTTATCCTTGTCTATATGTGTGTCCTGTGTTAGATTTGTACCACTCATGTACCATTTTTAGCTTTCCAATTCTCTCCCGCTTCTCACCAGTAAACACAGGTGGGGGTACAGTTAGTTTGACTGATAACATTTCTTACATGTCATCTAAACAGAGGCATTGTTAACGAACATAGACTAACAGATGGCTTGCAATCTGTCGTGTTGGTTTTTAACTGTAACAGATACGGCCCTGTGCAAATCAGTGTTTAGTATGTACGTGTCTGTTTATAAAAGTGTGTTTATCCATTAAAATGCTATATATGTGTGTCTTTAAGAAGTGTCGAAGCCAGGCTAGTGTTCCAGATGCCTCACTCTTCCTTAAGCCCTTTCTTTTCCTCATACTTCTCAAAAAACTTCAAACATTCCATGATTGGTAGTAGTACAGAACGCCACCGTAGAGTCTTAAGCATAGCACATGTGTGTACAATGCGTGATCGGGGATCTTGAATGGGTTACTTGTCATACGATGCACAACTTTTGCCAGTATATGGTAAAATATCCAGATACCCTTGTGTAGAATTGTAACAGAGTATAAAAGAAGTTTGTTTCCCATCATGCGTCTTGTTGCGTTTTGTAGCAACTAAAAGCATGCGGCGGATGTTTGGGAATTTGTTCCTCTAGGGGGCGGTAGAGAGTTTATTGGGGGTTATTGCTTGAGTTGGAGGTGTCTGAGATGTTTGCCCGGTAGCATGACTGTAAAGCGTTCCCAATTTGTAGCCTCTCCTGTTTTTTTGGCCGAGCGGACTGTGATCTTATTGGTTGATATCTTTTTTTTTTTTTGTTGTTGTTGTTGTTGTTGTTTTTCTTCCCCAGCCATACCCTTCTATGTGATTGGATGTGAGGGTGGGCAGAGCTAAGGAGCACAGTTCTTACTATGTTCCATAATAAAATAGAGGAAATAATTTGTACACCTTCTGGCGTGGAGACTTTATTCAATGTTACTTTATCACTGTTTCTAGTATTTAATCGAAAATTTGCTAAACGCATATCCTGGTCATTTATCCTTTTCACATGCATTATTCAACTATTTAATTCATATCTGGGTTTGAAATAATATGGTTTTGTAATCTTAATTGTGTAATTGTCTATAAATGGAGTACAATGAATCATTTGCAAGACAAATATTGCTGAATTTATCAACATGCAAGGTAATGCATTTGAAATAATTTGTCATGCTCAAGTAATATTGAGATGGAGTGTGTTATTAATTTTAGCATGGGATATGCATTTGCCACAGTTAAACACTGTCTGTGTGTGTGCATGCTGTAGATTTCTGTAAACAAATAGCTTTGCCACATGTGTTGGTCACTAGGGATGGGAATTATAAGGAATTTAAGGATTCTGGCTTTTTTTTTTTTTTTTTTTTTTTTTTTTTTTTTCAATTTGGAATGCCCAGTTCCCAATGTGCTTTTAAGTCCTCGTGGTCGCGTAGTGATTTGCCTCAGTCCGGGTGGCGGAGGACGAATCCCAGTTGCCTCTTCATCTGAGAAACGATTCTGGCTTTGATTTATCTTATCAGTTCTCATTCCTTATTGGTCCTGTTAATGTTTATTTTAGTCTTTTTGAAGAAAAAACAAGAAAAGATGCACACTTATTGTTATGACAACAGCTCTGATGCTAATGCTGCATCAGAATTATTTGATCAAATGTAAATATAAAAAATTGGTTATTCTATTATAATTCTGGAGCAAGACTACAGGTCAAAAGAATAACTTTACAAAGGTGTCAGCATCTTTATTTTATTTTTACACAGAGATAGACAGGTCTAATTCTAAAATAAGTTGACTTCAACACCCCTTATTGCATTACATGCCAATGGTGTGATTCTGAAAATGGGGAAAAGCACTTTTTTTTTTTTTCAAAGTTGGGGTGCCTATAACTTCAGACGTTTTAAAGATATCTTAATATCCTTTTATATTCTGGTTCTGAACAAACTTTGCTTTTTGCATCATAATTTTAAAGGCCCTATATGGTTAAATCCCAGAGATATGGGGCTCTCAATGTGGCTCCATGTGTAAATTTTACACATTTTCACTGGTTGAAAACAAAATGTGGGACACATGGTATAAAGATAGTTTTTCTCGTCCAACAAAACAAAGGTCTGAAGTACAAATTATGTTGAAACTAGAAATGTACCTTTATTTATTCACATAAAACAATAATGTAAAAATCTCGATTTTCGAGAATCAAATAATGCACTATTTTTAAGAATAAGCGATACATGTGGCTCTTCAGTGCGATGCCTATATCTAGTTTTTGGATTTCAGAAATGAACATCTGCAAAGCTCTGAAGTATGTCAAAGGGTTAATATTTTTATTATCATTTATGTATTTCTTTCACCAGTAAAAAAAAAAAAATCAAAAACACAATTTTGAGACGGGGACCTAAAGTCAGTAATTCGTAATTCATTTATAAATTACGCAGCATTTCTTTGCAGATTGTATTACAGTGTTCCATCTTCATCTTATTAAATTGCAGGCATTCCAGAACCGTTACAGAACATGTCACAAAAAACATTTGGTTTCAGTATTTTTTTTGTTTTTTATAATGCAATTCCTGAATTCAAAAGAACTTGATTTTTGGTTACAATCAGAAAAGCGTGAGTGTGTTTCTTTGAATGAAGTCAGGCGATGCTCAGCAGAACAGTTGGTCCTGCAATTATCAAGCTGAGATTTGTCAAAACATCTGTACGACAGACAGTGTGGGGGAAAAAGAGAGGAGGTGCAGACGAAGAACGCAAGAGAAGCAGGACGGGACAAAGAGAGTCACAGATGAGAAGTATATAAATAGAAAGGGAGCCTAAAGCACATCCTGAGGTGAATAAAGCATACACAAAACACAGTGTTCCAGGGTCCTGCAGACTAGATGCTGAGCGCTCATCCCTTTTTGAATCATAGCACGCGTCCAAACCCACCCAGTTCGGCAGGAGCTCGATTATGACATCACTGAGGACTAATATTAGACACACTTCATCCACACCTTTTATCTTTCTCTCCATCTGTCTCTCCAATTCCCTCTACTCTTTCTACCGTCTTTGTTTTCTCTAGCTACGTTCACACAGCAGCACAATATGGTTGTCAGTCCTGTTTGGAGTACTAACTATGGTTCCTAAATAGTTTGGTTATGAAAAAGAGTGATACTGCAGTGCAATCTATTTGAGAGCAGATTTGTTCCCCCTTAGCAACTTAGGGAATTTGTTTGTGTCACTGTGACCTTTTGGTTTGCTCACGGGGGTTTTGTAAGGCACTGTTATTTCAAAAGATTCTACAAATTATTTCTGTTATATGTAATGTGAAAAGTGTGGATGTTTCTTCAACTTTGGGCACTTTCATGTCCCAGGGGATGATTTTCATCAAAATGAACAGATTTCAATTTTTTTTCTTTTTGTTATAGACCAATCCTTTGGCAACGACACACGTGGAAGTGGTGGCCAGAACCGTGCACAAACAATAAATTTTATCGGATTCCGTTGTTGAAAAATGACTTCGAGGGCTCTCGTAGACAGCTGTGGCTTCAAGCCATCAACAGAGCAGACTGGACTGAGGAGATCATTTAAACTCACGGCTTTGCAGCAAACATTTATAGCGAACATTATTTCAGGAATCTTATTAACTCATAATAATTGTTTAGCTAAGAACATTTGTGTATTTATGATGGTTTTGTCATACTTTCGTTTTATCGTCTAATCAGTCAAATCGAACACAACAGTTTGTCGTCTTTCTGCCACCACTGTGCATGCCCTGAAATTTTTGCAAACAATGGTATTGGTCTATATGATGGTCTTATTAAAACTGGCTTGGAAATTTTTTTACCAGGCCTTCATTATTTACTTTTGGTGCTTTACGAATGCCTTTATGTACAGATTGGACTGTTTTAGCCTTGTCCCAGAGCCAGATTTTCAACATTAAACTATGAAAATCCTTTATAAAAATAAAAAAGCATCACATGTTTGAAACTATGATCATCAATGAAACAAGTGATGTTTGAAGGAAACAAAAAAATATATATAATAATTTAAGGTAAATATCACTTGTGAGCAGATTGTTACCCAAAATATGCAAAATTTTATTTCATTGTGTTTGTTTAGGATACATAAAATATTAGCTATGAAATTAGCCTTAGCAAGGCAAAGGAGTCAAAAATGTTAAAAATGTCATTTCCATTAGCGTCATTTCCAGCACAGAATTCTATTAAACACAATACAGAATTTAAGATGTGCTGGAAATTACACTTTGGTGGGAATTTTCATGACAGAAAATGACATAAATCTCCTGTTCTGCATGTACATAGACTGTTGGAACTGTTGGACATTGTTAGTAGACCAGAAAAAAATATTGAGTGTAAAAAGTGTTTTAACGAGTCTTTCTAGAAGTACACAGTGCTAAAAGTGCACGAAGTTGAAGAAACACCCATATATCATTATCTGCTTAGCAATAATCACTGGTTGAATAACCCACCTATTAAACTGTATAATAAATGGACATACCTAATGTACTAAAGGGACATGAAATATTGATCTACAAATATGTGGGAAACCAGTTGCCTGGAAATTGAAGAGGGGATTGACTTAAATAAATATGGTTGTGACTCCCAAAAACTGTGTGAATGTATTCTCTTTAAGAATTCCTTTTTTTCCCTTTTATCTTCTTCCTCTCTGTGGCACCTGAATAGAGGCATCTTTTTAAATTCCTGAGCCAAACCTCTCCATGTTTCTCTCTTCCTTTCTCCATCTGTCTTACTCACTGTATTGTATTTTATGCTGCGAAGGACACAAGCATTCTCTGTTCAGATATGATATTTCCTGGAAACTGAGAGTCCAGACACACTGCAAGTACCAGCAGCCCCCCAGGACAGATGGAGAGAGAGAGAAAGAAAGAGATGGGAGAGACAGGGTGAGACAATGAAAGACAGATGGGATATGAGTGTGAAAATGTGAGCGTTTGCAGACGAGAGACGAGGTGCTGAAAGACTTGCACTCCAGAGATGGAAATAGTGAAGATTGAAGAAACAGATTAGAAGCGGAGAAAGAAATGCATTTCTGTCAAACAGGGAGATAAAATGAGTATCTGGTATATTTTGTGTTGTACTTAGTCACCTTTTGTTTTACACGAAAGATGCTAAAATGTAATTAGAAATTAGATGTTTAAGAATGTTTAAGAAATAGATGGGAAGGAGAGTAAGATGGAAAGAGAAAGAAAGAGGCCATGCAACAGGAGGAATTTTTTCTGTCGAGCCTCAAGCAAAACAAACACACCATGATTGATCTACCATGAAAGAAATGGCTTTAAACTGGAGATTACTTTCACTCACATACACAACACACCACATACACTAACAGAAAACAAAAACATAACAGAAATGTAAAATTCTGAGCACAGTTATTGCTGAAGTTCAGAAAAATATTGTGTTTGAGACATGGTATTTTGTTGCATCTTTTTTATCTTTAGAAATAGTTATTTCACGCTTTACATGCCCTCTTCCCTTAAGTGTTACAAACATTTGTGTTTGTGTCAGAGTCCCTTCAAGACAAGTCAGTCCTCTCAGCGGCCATCTTGGCAACAACACCAGGTATTTCTTTTCTTGGCAGTCCAGTATACCTCTCATCAAATTGGGAAAGACCGAAATCTCCTAGACTGTTCTTTAAACTTCAGTACTACCTTTAATCTCTAGTAAAATCTGACATGATTGGTATCAAATTTTGCTACCGCAGGTTTTGGGCTGCCGTACGTTTCGTCTTAACAGGGACGACTTCCTGTCCATTATGATATTTTCTTTATTACAGTATTTTTTTTTCTGTATTACATTATGAAAAAAAATATATTTTATTATTATTATTTAAATTGCCATAAATTAAAGGCAGTACAATAAATACTACCTTAATGTATAAATACTAGGATTGTCATTTTAATACATTAATTAAATTATATTAATAACACACAAATTATTTTTTTTTTTATTTATTATTATTTTTTTTTTATTAAATTATATTTGGGGGCCTTTTTCAGCAAATATCAATATATGTGATTAATTCATTGGTATGTAATTCGATTAAAATTTTTATTTGATTGACAGCCCTAATGAATAAAATTTTTTTTTTTCAAATTACAGAAATGAAAATGACATTTTTTGCATGTGAGATTTCATGAAAATATTGTCACAATGTAAAAATATTGATGGTCCTAAAAATTTATTACTTTTTTTTTCTTTTCTAAAAATGTATTTTGATTTGGTGGTGAAATCTGACCTGTACATGGTTTTGATAGGTTTCATGAGAGTCACCTACCTGTTTTAGGAGTCATTTTCGGTTTTTATTTGTATTTTATTTTTTTGTGATCTAAACAATTTTATTAAAGAGACACAGCTTATAGAGTCCACTGTCACCTCTAATCACCAAACCTCTTTATGCCATTTTCGGTTGTGGCTTGGAAATCAGCGATAAACTGTGATTTATGTGGCAATATGTAGGGCTTGGAGAGGGAAAACAATCTTGTCACTTCTCAGGCACTGTTTTTATATCTAAAAGTCATCTGTGAATTTTCTTAAATAGGTTGAAAATGTCAAAGATGAATTGTTTGTGGCAGATGTCAGTCACACGTGCCAGTCTCAACCACAGAGATTATCTATGACAAGGTAAAGGGAAATGGCTTCTGGGCCAATGACTAGAACATAGTGTTCCCGTCCAGAACTGAGTGTGACGTTCTGCCTGCAGTCTACACTTTCCTGGATACGACCAGGATCAAATGGAATCTGCAGTGGTGCAAAAATGGGATATGCAGCATATGCAACCCCTTGAGTGGCTCCACACAAAGGGAGGCGCCGAATCAACCTCAAAGGGGGCACTCAAACATGGTTTTTGAAAAGAGGGTGTAATGTGTAATTCACTGGGCAAAATGGCTAACAGAGCTTACACCATCTTTAAACCGAGCTATAAAAAAATGCACCAGGAACTGGTGAAATTCTGTGGAGTTTGGATTAGTTCTGCGTGTACAGATTTTGAGTAGGCCTGAATATGACAGAAATCCCACATTAGGATTAAGTTTAAAATTCAAAACTCTGCCCTCAGCTTGCTGGGGACATAAAATGTAGCCCTGACAACAAGCCAAAAATGTTTTAAGGCAACACACTCTCATAAGCAAACAAATTTTATTATGCACCACAAAAATGCCACTCTGGTGCCATAAGGGGCAGTTTACACTTCCATCTGCACTGTTTTCAATTGTTTTCCTATGTAAACATGCACTAGACAGACATCTTTGACTGTTGTGCCGCGTCTCGCAGTTTTTGTTTAAAATTTTAAAATTAAATAAAAATTAATTAGGGGTTAATATATATATATATATATATATATATATATATATATATATATATATATATATATATGTATGTATATATATGTATGTATATATTAGTATAATATAACTATAATAATATGTTTATAATTGCAGATAAATACACACATTTATGTCATTCAAACACGATTATATCCAAAGAGGCTTGACTTATCTGAACTTGCCTCACGTCACCCGCTTGTTCAATTTACTTAATTAAAATGAACCAAAGCAACACAATTCAAGAACATTTTGTCACAACTTGATTTCATTCTATCTATTTAAATTTGTCAAATAAAAGTTTACTTAATCCATCTGAGTTGGGACTACATGAATACTTTTTGTGGTGCTAATGTAGAATTGATTAAACTGGGCAGGGGATTTCCATTTCAATGTTAAAATAAAATTAAGTGTTATTAGGGGTTCAAGCATGAAGATAGGTGCTATAATAAAGCTAAACACATTTTGGGCCATAACTCCTGAACCATATGTCGCAAAATTAAGTACCTTACATCTTTGGAATCCTTGGCTCAAGTTGATGTTATTTCTAAAAATGTTTCCGCCATTTTGGATTTTAGATTTTTTCAAACTAGTCCCAGCCCATTCGCCTGATCGGAACAAACAAGTGCAGGCAGATTCTATAGAGTCCCATTGTCAATAATTATCCAAAAAATTTTTACTTTCGATTCGTCAGAACAGTACATCAAAAGTACGAAGCGAGTGTGGCCACTTCTTCTTAAACGGTTATAACTCCTGAACGGAATGAGACAGTTTCACAAAAGACACATAGGAGATCAATCTGAGGACACATGAAAAATTGCGCACCTCGGCCACTTGGTAGCACTATACCAATGACAAAGGTAAAAACGTCTCTAACTACGGAAACCGTTTGTCCAGCCTACTTGAAGTTTTGCATGCAGTGTTATTGTCCAAGGTGCCATCAAGGTCTTTGAAGACAGTCGCATATCTTGAAAAACATGGCAGCCATTAACCAATCAACTTTCAGCAGCTATTAGATAAGGTTAAAAAAGGCCAATCTGAACGAAACGTGGTAGGCCTATTTGTCTCTTGGCCAAGGAGGTATGTACAAAATTTGGAAAAAAATGCATGTAAATGGTTGTATACACTGCGGTGTTTCACACAGACACACGTTATTCATATCAATTGATAGATCTCCTCAGTTTGAACAACTTTGTCTCTAGAGCAATTGGTGTGAATCAAATCGTTTGTTAATTATTAAAGATTATTTAAAAAAATACTTTTTGATTCTTCATCGTATTGGTACACCAAAACTTACGAAGTGGGCGTGGCCAATTTTACTTAAATTGTTAACTCTTGAATGGAAAGAGATATTATCACTAAATTTGGACACTTATGTAGGTCAATCTGAGGACTAATCTAAAAATCAAACATTTTTGCATATCTGCCTTTTGGTGGTGCTATAACAGTAAGGAATATAAGAAATGCCATATCTCTGTGCTATCTGACCTGATGATTCTGAAAATTAAGGCACTTTATAATTGTTTTAGGTGCTAACGGACTATCTAATTAATACTTAATATCTGTCGCATATGTACTTAAAGCCTGTATTTCTATAAATTACTGCTTGCAGCTATATTTTGTGTTTTTGTGCAAGATGAAGATAAAGTGGTATACTTGTTAGTGTTTAATGATTTATGTAGAGATTTAGAAGAGTTTCTGTTGTGTTGGAGTTTTGAGGGTTATCATTATGGTGAAGAGTGGAGCTTTAGATAACAATGCGGACAGGTAGATGTCGCTCATGAAATTGATAGCTTGCTTCATTGAGCAAATGCTGTGCTAACCATAGCATAGTTACTAAACTACACTCTGTAGTACTTCCAACCAGTATGTATTTAGCATGCTAACATTCACTTTCACTACTTAGTACATACAGAAATAAAAGAGATTTATTAAGTCTACTTTTGTTGGGTTTACCCAATTCAACTATCAAGACAAAATGTTTGTGTTCTGATTACACAGTAATTTTAAAGTTAAGAAAACTCTTTTCAAACAAGTGGAACCATGACTGAATCAAGTTCAGCCAAAGAGCTGAGTGAGTACAAATACAACTCTGCGCCATGTCTCGCTGTTTTTCAGAGTCTCACGCAAGACCGTCACATTTTTTAGACTCCGTCTTGAGTTAAAAAGAACTTCAACATTTAAAAAGGTGCGCTTTGTGTCATTCAAACACATAATAATATCCAAAGTTTGCCGAAGAGGCTTTGACTTACTTTAATGTACCTCACGTCACCCGTACAGTGTACAGTTAAAACCCCACCTGCTCTGGCACCCCATGTGGCTCGATGTTGTTGTATGTCACCTCCTAGCCACAAACATTAATGCACATGTAAAGAGACTACGAAATGTATCGTTGTCTGAGAAGGGAGAATTTTTTGGTCACTGACACATCACCATGCCGCTTGAGTGAACTCAATGGTGCCGTTATTCGCAAGGGGAGCCATGCCTACACACACCGCTCAATAAACGCCAGCGCCTGGCTCTCCAGAGAGTGACAGGCCACCCGACAGGGCCGATATTTCGTGTTCATTCGCAGGGAGATAGGAGAGAAGACACACTAATGGTGAAGGTGAGTGAGAATAAATGTGGTTGAATGGCAGACAGAGGGGATGTGGTGATGGCGGTTAAAATGATGGACTTGACTTGATCCTTCTAAACTGGACAGTATTTTCAATGCCATGACACAGTATTGCTTTACACACAGCAGGTGCCATGGTGATTATGAGGACTACTTGGTGTGTGACATGGACAAGGCCACACAGATTGTAAACAGTTATTAAAAATGTCTGTGACTGACTTCATAACAATACATGGACACTCCCATACACACTCACTCAAGACAGTAGATATTTCATAAAGTCATATGAACAGTATGGGATATATGACACCACGAAACAAGGGGCAAGACTGCAGACACAAGTCTGCTTTTCCATTTTAAAAGATCAACATTGCCACCCTGTGGACACATACATGCACAGTTGCTTAGACCTGTAGGACTGATCCACTTTAAAGTCTCTAATAGTTGCCAATCGCCATCTGTTTATGTGACGTCAGAGGATTATATCTGATGAACATCTCACACAAATTCTCAAGAGGCATAAAAAAAAGATTAAAACAATTATGAAATGTTGAGGGCAGGCGGACCGTCTCAAAGCAGCTTTGTTTTTAAGAGACTTAAACTCTTTATAATTACATTTTTGACTGACAATTATTACTGATTATTAGCATTTTTAATAATTATTTTTATTATTATTATTTATTAGCTAGGCCAACTCCTCATCCATAACTGTTTTAGGACACACTGTATTGAATTTTAAATATTATCTATCTAGTTAGTCAGTTAGTCATAGGTCATTGGGTCATTCGGTGCCTTTTTTAGTTTTAAGAGTTATGGTATTTATGATGCTTAATTTACTTGTTAACCATTTGAATAGGCTTATAAAAAAGAATAAAGATCATTTATAATGTTACACACTGCTGTAGGCCTAAAGTCAAATTCTTATTAAATTAAATAATTTATATTTATTGGACTAGTGTTATTTCCTAATTTCACCAGAGCTGCATCTTAAACATGTTTGACAAAAATAAACTGCTAATCCATTGAATTTCTACACTCACTTAGAACTTTAGTAGGTTCAGCTGTACACCTACTTATTCATACATCTAATCAGCCAATCGTTTGGCAGAAGTGCATTGCATAAAATCAAGCAGATACGGGTCAGGAGCTTCAGTTAATGCTCACATCAACCATCAGAATGGGGAAAAATTTGATCTCTGTGATTTTGACCGTGGCATGATTGTTGGTGCCAGATGGGCTGGTTTGAGTATTTCTGTAACTGCTGATCTCCTGGGATTTTCACACACAACAATCTCTAGAATTTACTCCGAATGGTGCCAAAAACAAACAAAAACATCCAGTGAGGGGCAGTTCTGCGGACGGAAATGCCTTGTTGATGAGAGAGATCAACAGAGAATGGCCAGACTGGTTCGAGCTGACGGAAAGTCTACGGTAACTCAGATAACCAATCTGTACAATTGTGGTGAAAAGAGTATCATATCAGAATGCACAACATGTCAAACCTTGGGGTAGATGGGCAGCAGAAGACCACATCGGGCACATTATTAGGTTCCTAATAATAATAAGGTTCCTCAGTGAGTGTACATTTGTTTCCCATACAATTAATTGTTTAGTGTTACATTATCTCAATAGCAATGTATTCTTTTGTTGTAAATGTGTCATTTTAACACTGACAGTGGAGGTTTGTTGTGTGTCCCTTGATTTGATTGTCCACCCCGTTATGTTGATTTTATGATATGCATACATTTTGCCAAAGGTGTGTATTTTTGGGGGAATTTTGATATTTCAACCTCAGTTCCTATAATAGATCTATAATACACTGTGTACACAAAATAGTTACACTCAGGACCTTCAGGACAAAAATGGCCCCATTGAAACCAATTAAAACTGCAATATTTGATCCCAGTGCCATTAAAGCATAAAATCATGAATTCTATGATATTATGCTTTCATTACGGAGCACTGGCTTCAAAATGTAAATGTTTAAAATTTTCCACCAGATGGCGCCATTTTTCTCATGTTTCGCCTATGGAGCAAATACATGCTTTTTTTCCTATTTTCTGTTTGCTGTATTATAGAGCACTGCAGGCCAATTGAATAAATGATGCAGCTAAAATTGTGTGAGTGTGTTGGTATGGCCGTCAGAGTGTGTTTTGTATGTGTGTATTGAAAAATGTGTGTGTGTGTGTGTGTGTGTGTAAAAAAACAACAGTTGCATTTTGTAAACAAACTGGCATTTAAAGGGTTAAAATCCTGAACATTAATGAATATTTGGTAGTTATAATCAGGACTGATGTTGGTTAGAAAATCTAAGTCAGTGAAAGTGGAAAATAATATTAATATATAATATTTTTATGGCAGTTTTTTGATGCGGACATTTTTGTCCTCTAAGGACCTCCGAGTAACTTTTTTAAATTGACGCACAAGGGTTAATAAGTAAAATGATGAACAAACAAATTTGGGCAGAAAAGGTGACTTTAGCTGAAAGGTGAGTTGTTTGCATCACTGAATATACTATACATATACTATAAAATAATAGTAAGTCTGCAAATAGTTCGCTTAATATCTTTCACAGACTATTTAGAAGCTAATTTAACCCACTCAGTGTCCACCCTGATCCTGCCCGTTAATTAAATCATGACATGTATGATTTATAAAATATTTAAAATGTCCCCTTAATAATAAAACTTAAAGATATCTATAAAAGTATGTTTCATTTTTCAAACGTTTCAAACCCGAAAAGGCGCCAAATTGAAGGAACGACCCTCTCACACTCGTCTTGTTAAGGTGTTTTCCAACGTGCAAGGCCGTTTTTTGCTTTAGAGTCTCTTACCTTTAATCTCCAGCAGATTCGCCTCAGTTTTTATGAGAATATCGTTTAAAACTGTCGTCACCTCACTTTCCCGCGTCGTGCCACACTATACTGAGGCGCGTGACTACCCCGTCTTGTTTGTCCTGGTAACGGTTACCTGGAGAGCGCAAGGATAAAAACGACTCTTCGCGCGCACAGAAATGCAGTATTGGCGCGCTGTTGATTGACAGGTAACGGTCGAATCGGTCTGTTTGTTTTTATCTAAAGCTCTTGCGGTTAAATTATTTGATTGCAAATACATTTATTAATACTTAAAGAACCCAAAACCAAAATAAAATTAACACAAATGTTTTGTTTGTTGTTCAAAGAACCATCAGGTCCGTATTTAAATTATGTAAAATTAAGGTAAACAGGTAAAATCCTTAGGTGTGACAAAGTATGAGATTTAAACTGTCATGTTCATGTTTTGAGTGCAATAATTTGGGATAGTTATGTCACAGTATGTGTTTTGTTAGGGTTATTTTTTGGGTTAGTAACAGATGGTTGGACCCTTGGACACAGCCAATCTTTCGCTTGAAATGGGCAGACCAGGAGTCCGCTTGACTAACATCGGTCTTGACCAGTACTACACCACCTACAGACAGTCTTATGGTGAGAACACACAACTAAATTTTGACCATTGTTTACAAAAAAAGCCCCATAATTTCCAGGGTCAACAATCAACTTGTTTTAAGGTTGTAGACAGCAAATGCACAATATATTGTAGACTCTATTGGTGCATATTGGTATTTTAGCCAATACAAGCTTTCTTCTTTACCAGAATATGTCTTGAAATGAACCGAGAAGTGTTACTTTGTTATATTGTACTTAATGATTTGTAAGGGATAGTTCACCCAAATCATTTATTCATCATCATGCCATCCCAGATGATTTTCCTTCTGCTGAACACAAATAAAGATTTTTAGAAGAATATCTCAGCTCTGTAGGTCCATTCAATGCAAGTGAATGGTGGCCAGAATTTTGAAGCTCCAAAAATTAAATAAAGGCCTCGTAAAAGTAATCCATACGACTCCAGTGGTTAAATCCATGTCTTCAGAAGTAATATGATAGGTGTGGGTGAGAAACAGATCATTATTTAAGTCCTTTTTCACTATAAATCTCCACTATTACATTTTTCTTCTTTTGTTTATGGCGGTTCGTATTCTTTGTGCATATTGCCACCTACAGGGCAAGGAGGAGAATTTTTAGTAAAAAGGATTTAAATATTGATCTGTTTCTCACCCACACCTATCATATCGCTTCTGAAAATATGGATTAAACCACTGGAGTCTAATGGATTACTTTTACGTGGCCTTTATTTAATTTTTGGAGCTTCAAAGTTCTGACCACCATTCCTACGGAGCTGAAATATTCTTCTAAAAATCTTCATTTGTGTTCAGCAGAAGAAAGAAAGTCAAACACATCTGAGACGGCATGAGGGTGAGTAAATAATGAGAGAATTTTCATGTTTGTGTGAACTATCCCTTTAATTAAATGACTATATGTAGGTAAATAAATGTTCACAATCTAGTTTTAAAAGTTGTTATTGAGTCTATCATCAATTGTATCCTCTTTTGTCCAGGTAGGGAGTTATTTCAGTCATGTCTAGGTCATCACTCTTCAAACCACCGTCCTGTTCTGTACTCCAGCTCCAGCTTGGATCGCTATGATAATCCACAGTTTGGGTAATACCCTCTACACAAGAAAGCTATTTTACTTCTAGTGTAAACCACATATTCATTCCAAAACCTCTTTGCCCACCACTAAACATTTTAGATACTTTTTTTTTTTCTCCCAATTTGGAATGCCCAATTCTCAATGTGCTTTTAAGTCCTCATGGTCGCGTAGTGCCTCAGTCCGGGTGGCGGAGGACGAATCCCAGTTGCCTCCGCGTCTGAGGTTGTCAACCCGCGCATCTTATCACATGGCTTGTTGAGCGTGTTGCCATGGAAACATAGCACGTGTGGAGGCTTCACGCCATCCACCGTGGCAACGACGCTCAACTCACCACTCGCCCCACTGAGAACGAACCACATTATAGCGATCACGAGGAGGTTACTCCATGTGACTCTACCCTCCCTAGCAACCGGGCCAATTTGGTTGCTTAGGAGACCTGGCTGGAGTCACTCAGCAAGCCCTGGGATTCGAACTAGCAAACTAGTGAACTCCAGGGGTAGTAGCCAGCGTCTTTACCATTTTACCCCATTTTAGATACTTTATTATTGTCTTTCTTTTGTCTTAGCATCTCATTGATGGACAGTCTTGAGTCTCAGTCTAAGCGTCATTATCAGCGTCTGTTTCTGTCTAATGCGACGGAGTCTTTGGCCTGCTTTGGGTCCAGAAACAGAAAGAGAGGATATTTGCAGTTCGACCCTCAGCCAAGACCTGTAAGAGCCAAACATGCATATAGAAATACAGCAGGTTTCGAGAGCTTGTGCCATGTCACGTTACCCTGGTGTCATTGTTCTGGTACTCTTTCTCTCTCTCTCTCATAGAGCGCAGTATCCTTACAAACAGAATATAAAGGCACTTACATTCCTCGCCGCCTCAGAGTTTTAGGTAAGTAAATGTTCTCTAAAGGTGAAGTGTGCGATTTTTTTCGACGTTAAAATACTTTGTATTTTAGTTGGACCCAGAGAGGAGAGTGGATACACCGAGGGAACCAGTCTGCAGCCAAACACTTTCCTACCTCAACACATTAACATGGTGTGTGTATGTGCACAGAATATGTTGGCCCAGTCATGACACAGTCACAATCAAATTCTTTTTCCAATGCTGACTCTCTTCTCTAATTGGGTGTTCATGGTTGTCAGGACGACGCTCGTAGGACACAGGAAAGTGTGATGAGGACTGACTTCCTGCCCAGATCTTTTCTACAGGTAGTCCCTGGTTTCTTTTGCCCTGTTTGCTATTACTCTGTCCTTCAATATCACCATTATTCATATTGGAGTGTGCGTCCATTTGATGAGGTTTGATGACCAGATTTCTCCCAGTAAAAACAGATGTTTATGTTCTTATGAACATACTGTGCAGTGTTGGGTAATGTTACTTTTAAAAGTAACTCTTTAGAATATTGCGTTACTCCTTAAAAAGTAACTTAATTAATTGAAAAGTACATTTTTATGGAAAGTAAAGCATTACTTTTTTCTCACAACCACTCTGTCTTCTGCTATGTTATACATTCTATACAATTAAGCCATGCCTTGCATACAAGAGGCATTACAGGTCATGCTAGCTACTGTACAACACTCATGTCAAAACAACATAGTAAACAAACAGATATTAAGAAAGTAGGTCTTCACATCATATTTATAATAAAGAATCAATAACATGAATATGCATGATTTGTTTTTCCATCAACATGGCAGCCAATATGAATAATGAAGAATAACCACTGTCTTTCCTAAAGCAGCCAAGTTCAACACTTGAACCTGTATCATATCTGTCATCATGTGCTGTGCCCATTGACAATGCCAGAGTCAACTTATGATGTTTTTCAAAAGTCAGGATAAAATTCAGTGGGGAATGCCAGCCTAACTTGTTCACGGAATAAGTCTGATGAATAAATGAATATTTTTCACTTAAGTCATCTAAGTGCACGCTTGTTTTGAGTTGATCCACGGTGCGAACAGACGCCACAATTTCAAAGGCGCATGTTGATACAACTTGAATGGAATCGTTTTTTAATGCTACCAAAATGTCATAAAAATGGTTTCATGAACCAAACTACTTGTTTATTATAAAACAAAAATATAGAATATTTTTAGAAACTAAGACATTTTCTCTTCGTGCACAATTGATGTAGAACGTTGCTCGGAGCTACTGATCCAGAGTCAGCTTTTCTCTTCCCATTCTCCCAGTTACAGGGAGCTGTAACACAGAGCAGTTCTGCTGCATAAGTCAGTGAATTGAGCGAGTATTTCACCCTGTGTATCATGTCATGGTCAGTGGAAGACTAGTCTTATAATCCCTCTGCCTAAACACGTTTACAGATTTTTTAATGCAGTGTGTATTAACACATGAATCAATCACGTTTCACTCGACTGAATGTTTACCTCTTATTATGCTAAAACACGCAATTTTCCAGGCTTGTATAGCTACTGTGCATGCGCGTTAACGAGTTGATTGACAGGCGATGTCTGTATCTAAAAGGTGATTGGCTCTTTTACCTGCAAGGTGGTAACTTCCTTTCTACATCCATTGAATGTTGGGTGCTAGAGCTTCTTGGTTACGTGTTCCAATTTCTCCCATTCATTTAAAAAGAAGTGACTCGTCTCTGCTAAATAATCTCTGGCCTCACTCTCTGTAGAACTACAATGCCCATCATGCATTACATCCCCTCCCCCAAGTTTGCACACTTTTACTCCTGATTTTTCACAATACAGGGAAAGTAGAGGTGTACAAATGCAACGCGTTACTTTATTTAAAAAGTACAACTCCGATATTATGGACAAAAATAAACAAATATTGTGTTACTTTACTCGTTAATTGAAAAAAGTAATCTGATTACATAACACCTGTTACTTGTAACACGTTACCCCCAACACTGATACTGTGCACATATTTTTCATGTAAGGTGATTTAAGTACAGCAACTTTAGTGACCAGTGGGCACACATCTATATCTTGAAATACCTTAAAGTCTTGGCTACAAATAAAAGCTGTTGAACAGTTTCACCAAAAAACAAACATTGAACACACGTCAACCTTTAGGTGTAGGTTTTAAGTGAATATTGGGGGTTACATGGAAAGTCCCCACCATCACAACCACCAAAACAAAATCTACACCTCTCCTGCAATCTATATATGCACTAACGCCCAAGTATGAGCTTTTCAGCAGAAGTTAGAGTAAAATAATTATGAAGCACAAAATGATTAATACAACAAGATTGGAAAAGGTTATGTACAAAAACATCAAAATGTTGTTTTGGACAACAAATATTGTAATTAATAAATTAATAAACATTTATGACATTTAAAACACATGTGACAACAAACCCCGATTAAAATTAAAATTACATTTGTCCTGAGAGCACATTTAAACCTGTCAGTAAAAATCTGCTTTCATAATATGGTTGATTCTTGTCTTACTTGAGCTAAATCAAAAATATTATGATAGTGAAAATGTACTTTTGGAGTTTTGAACTAGGTGTTTGAAACCAACATACTAAACCTCTGTTAGAGAAAACACACATTTGTGTAATTGGACTCCAAATCTTATTGTTACTGAGATATAGCCCTTTTTTCCCCTATATGGAATCTCCTGTAAAAAGCCTATGCAAAGTTGGGTGTGTTCCCGCTGACAACTTAAGCTGCTTAGTACATTTTTAAGTAAACACCCAAAAATGGCAGCAAAATTAAACACGCTGAATAACACACCATCCATCAAGTTGTCAAAAGCTCTTTCAAATTGTATCTACTTGTTGCCACTTGTTTTTTAAAATATCTATAGTAACCCAAAAAATATTGGGAAAAAGAGTGGTATTGTAAAATAATGGTTGAGACTTCTGCAACTTTAGTTGCACGTGGGGTTAAATGGGTTAATGGATATTTGCATGTGTTTTTGTGTGTATCAGGGCAATGAAGCATTACCAAAACTTGCTTCTCGTGCACTTCGAGAAACTGGCTACACAAGAGACACACAAAAGCCTCTGGCCAGTTCAGTGAGTCTCTCTCTCTCTCTCTTTCTGTTGAGATCAGTGTTCTAAAACTAAGACTACAGCAAGTTGTCTGACCTACGATCAGCATTTCTAGTATGTTCTGCCCACAGGCCTCTGTCCAGAGTAACTCAAATGAGGACAGCAGACTGAAGATCAGACCTGCCGAAGCTAGATGGTCCGCTGGGCCGACGGTAAAACTGACTCTCTCTTTCATATTTTGACCCCTGGATTAGTAAACCATGCAAACTGCACTTTTTTGTTTATACTAGGGATGGGTGATACCACTTGTTTTCTTTTTTTTTATTTTCTTCCCCTTTTCTCCCCAATTTGGAATGCCCAATTCCCAATGCGCTCTAAGTCCTCGTGGTGGCGTAGTGACTCGCCTCAATCCAGGTGGCGGAGGACAAATCTCAGTTGCCTCCGCGTCTGAGACCGTCAATCTGCGCATCTTATCACGTGGCTTGTTGAGCGCGTTACCATGGAGACATAGCGCGTGTGGAGGCTTCACACTATTCTCCGTGGCATCCACGCACAACTCACCACGCGCCCCACCGAGAGCGGGAACCACATTATGGTGACCACGATGAGATTAACCATGTGACTCTACCCTCCCTAGCAACCGGACCAATTTGGATGCTTAGGAGACCTGGCTGGAGTCACTCAGCACACCCTCGATTCTAGTCAGTGTCTTTACTCGCTGAGCTACCCAGGCCCCCCCTATTAAATGGATTTTTAAAATAAATTTAAAAGCCATATTTTTTACATGTATTGGCCTAAACTGCAAATTAGCGTACATCTATTTTGGTTTTACATATATTAACAAAAACAGAACAGTTTCAGTCAGATTTTAATTATTATAAATTTATAATAAACGAACGCTTTGACTAAAAAGATTGCTTGTGTCATTCAGCATTTCCGGCGTTAAGATGAGCGGACGAAGAATAAATACAATCATACAACTATTTGCTTTTATAGTTCACTTAATTTTTTGTCACTTTGAATCTTGTGAAACAGTGATTTTCATTGAAAATTTTAAATAAAATCACTAGTTTAGTAAAAGCTTTTAGTAGTCTATTGTTATTTTTTGAGGAACAATCACCTTGATGCAACATTAGTATCGGAAGTATCAATACTTTTGGATAAGTCCACCCATCCCTAGTTTGTACATGACTTTTAAATGTATATTTAAAGAGATAGTTCACCCAAAAATGAAAATGCTGTCATCAAGTAGTTCCAAATATGGCTGCACGTTATCTTGAATTTATCGGAAATGTACCCTTTCGTGATATGCATATCGCAAAGGCTTGCGATAACGTAATAATTTTAATATATTAACGTTCAAGGCAACACAGATAGCAGAGAATAGACTGAGTGCGCAGTTGTCACTTGGTGTGTGTGCATGCAGTGTGCATAGGCGCTAACTCAAATGATGAAGTGTGTCAAAATTTTAGCATATGCAGCTAAGCGGCGCTGTCCTGTGCTTTCACTCTGAGTTGTGTGTGCAGATAATAATGTGACCAGACGCAAGTATACAAACTCAAACTTGGCTGCTGTGGTCTGCGTGGTATATCAGTGGATGGGTTTCAATTAATGTATTGTCCTGTAAATCATTCCTCTCAGTCTCAAGTTCAGCTTCTGGACATCATTTTTCAAAATAAAAGCCCCACATTGAATTAATAAATGTTTTAATTAATACAAACATGAATTATAGTGTTAAAATAAAATATTTTACAACACAGGTTATTTTAGGAGATCTCAGAATATGGTGAAATCAACTTTATATTCATATGCTTTTTGCAAAAAAATACAAACAATTGGAATTTTAATATCTTCTACATAGCTAATGGTACAACTGTTCATACTATATGCATTCTATACGCAATTTGGAACAAAAGAAAACTATGTTTGTGATCTCTGGTATGGATGGTCCTTTTTTATTCTAGTAAACTTTATTTGGGCGGTGGGGGTTCCAGTGGTCCGTGCTCCGATGACGTCATCATAGGATTATCATTCCGCATATCGTATTTTCCAACAACTTATCGCATATTACATTTTTCCTCAATATTGTGCAGACCTAGTTTCAAATCCAAAAATTACAAAAAATTAAAATACTCCATACATATTGTGGGGTATATTCCAAGTCTTCTGAAGTCATACACTAGTGTTGAGTCAGGAATAGACTGAAATGTAATCGGACTGAAAATCTTCCCTTCCGCCGTAGCTCTCAAATGTAAATTGCATTTGCATACTGTACATTCAAAAATGGCACATCAGGTCAGAAAGTAACTCTTTTCTACAGAAAAAAAGAAACTATTACTTTAAACTAACAACAATTAAACATTTCAATGCACTACATTTTTTACAGTTAAAACATTATCAGTAAAATATAACTATATTTAATTCCTCATTTGCCAAATATCTATTTGGAAATAACCAAGATGTACCCTCCTCGAAGAACAAGTTATTTATAATACTGTAGCTATTATAAATTGCAAAATTCCATTTGAAGACATTCCATTCCTATATAAGAGACGTGTGAATGTCACAATGGCACTCAAAGATGGAAAGTCTCACCTCAACAGCACTTCAAACAGTCATCTATTCAGAATATAATTCAAAACATTAAATATTTTGTGTGTGCTGCTGCTTTAAGAGGGATTTCTGGAATGTTTTGCTCTACTGTGTGTTCTGTATTCAACAGAGCTCATCAGGATTCGTTCTGAACGCCCCCAACATTGCAAGCCTTTCACACACGCCAGCCTATCCTCAACACTTCCTCACACACTACCAAAGCAAGTGAGTCACGTCTGTCTGTGTGTATTGGTATTCATGGTACTTGACTGGTAACATTGATTGCTCTTTTATTTAAAATGAGTGTTTTTGTGCCATGTAGGCATGAATGACACCAGGTTTTGTTAGGATCAAGTGAAACTTTGTGTGTGTTCTGATTGGTATAAAAGACGGTTTCAGCCTTATATAATTGCTGCATTCAGATTTTGTAAGCAGCAGAGAGCGAACTGGGTGAGAGGGGGCATACAGAGACAAAGAGAGAGTGTTTAAAGTGGACAAGACACAGACAGGTACATATGCTCTCACATAAACACAAACATGTACACCTGTTAGTCACATACATCTGAACACATGTTAATAAAGTCTTTCTGTCTCTCTCACACAGGTTTATTTTGAGTGGAAATAACACCTTGGCTTCACAATAAACCTGAAAATTGATTCAAATTTAATACTGCTGTGTTTCTCTGCGTAATCTAACCTGATCATTCCCAGTTGACATTTTCAGACAAAATGATGTATTTATATATTTAGCTGTGTTTGCTAAGGCAAGCATCACTATATAGAGTCCAACAGTCTGGTTCCGAAAGTTAAAATCGCATTCATTTCTCAATAGGCGAACTGATTTTTAATGATAACATTTAACTTATAAACCTTTAAAGACAGAAGTACTGTGAGCTCAGAGGTTGTTAATCGATGGTATATGCTTCTGTTGAAGCCATAAGTCTGTGTTATTTCAACTTCATTTGAAAAAAAAAAATCATGTTTCATAGTGGAATTCCTTGTGAAGAAATGCAGTACCCATGATCCTGAAAAGAAAGATTCACCAATTAGAGAATGGCGGC
Source organism: Myxocyprinus asiaticus (assembly GCF_019703515.2). Taxonomy (NCBI): domain Eukaryota; kingdom Metazoa; phylum Chordata; class Actinopteri; order Cypriniformes; family Catostomidae; genus Myxocyprinus; species Myxocyprinus asiaticus. The sequence goes on along the minus strand of NC_059389.1, from coordinate 4,235,662 downwards.
AGCACTTCCATGATGCACTGTGAATGACGCAATCGAGTCGCTCTCCCTACACTCTCAAACTACTTGTATACGTATTTGTATATACCTGAATATTTTGAAATATAATTTAAATACACTGTTTCTATACTTATAATCAACAACTTAAAATTAATATTTTTAGATTTTTCCATTGTTTTTATTTTGATTACTTCATTGCCGATGCTTCATGGGACTGTATTTCATTCCCTCATGAAAGGTGTTAAGTAGGCAGTCTTGTACCTTTGTCTTTTTGTCCGATTTGTTTGCATCAAATCAACATTTGTAATGTTGTTATTCACCTCAGAGCTGTTTGGTTTGGTTCATGGCTTACAACTCTTTTATAAAGGATTTTATGAAATCTCTATGGAAAAAATTTATGAAAAGAAATACTTCCAGAACCAATACGGCTGAAAAAGTGGGCGAGCACTGTTGCTCATTCTAGGTATTAAAATTTGGTGAGTAACCTATCCCATGCCATTTGTGCTATGAATGTAAAGAATACCTCAAATCATGTGACTTGTTGAGGAGAGCTATTACTTTTCTAAGCAACCAGACTTTGAAGCATTTTCTGCTAAAGACTAAAGCTGAGCTAAAACAACGTCACGTTTAAAACGCTGGATTTTAAAACAAAACGCCGGTGTACTGCGAGTCAGACGGCTCTTTTCAACTGTAAGTGATATACACCGATGGGCCAAAACATTATGACCACTCACAGGTGAAGCGAATAACGTTGATCATCTTGATCACAAGGCCACATGTCAAGGTCTGGATAGATTAGATGGTGAGCGAACAATCAGTTCTCGTAGTTAACGTGTTGAATGCAGGAGAAATGGGCAGGAGTAAAGACCTGAGTGACTTTGACAAGGGCCAAATAGTTATGGCCAGACGACTTGGTCAGAGCATCTCTGAAACGGCAAGGCTTGTGGGGTGCTCCCAATCAGCAGTGGTGAGTACTTACTGACAGTGGTCTGAGGAGGAACAAACCACAAACCGGCGACAGGGTGTTGGGCGACCAAGGCTCATCGATGCATGAGGGCAACGAAGGCTATCCCGTCTGGTCTGAACCGACAGAAGGTCTACTGTGGCACAGAAGTCACAGAAAATTTTAATGATGGTTACGAGAGGAATGTGTCACAACACACAGTGCATCGCACCCGGCTGCATATGGGGCTGTGTAGCTGGAGACCGGTCAGAGTGCCCATGATGACCCCTGTCTACCGTCAAAAGTGCCTACAATGGGCACACGAGCGTCAGAACTGGATCTTGGAGCAGTGGAAGAAGGTCATCTGGTCCGATGAGTCCTGTTTTCTTTTACATCACATGGACGGCCATGTACGTGTGCGCCGTTTACCTGGGGAAGTGATGGCACTAGGATGCACTGTGGGAAGACAACAAGCAGGTGGAGGGAGTGTGATGCTCTGGGCAATGTTCTGCTGGGAAACCCTGGGTCCGGCCATTCATGTGGATGTCAATTTGACATGTCCCACCTACCTAAACATCACTGCAGACCAGGTACACCCCTTCCTGATGACAGTGGCCTCTTTCAGCAGGATAATGCGCCCTGCCACACTGCACACATTGTTCGGGAATGGTTTGAGGAACATGATGAAGAGTTCAAGGTGTTGCCCTGGCCTTCGAATTCCTCAGATCTCAATCTGATTGAGCATCTGTGGGATGTGCTGGATCAACAAGTCCGATCCACGGTGGCTCCAGCTCGTAACTTATAGGACTTGAAGGATCTGCTGCTAATGTCTTGGTGTCAGATACTGCAGGACAACTTCAGAGGTCTGGTAGAGTCTATGCCTTGGCGGGTCAGCGCTGTTTTGGTGGCACATGGAGAATCAACAGCATATTAGGCAGGTGCTCATAATGTTTTGGCTCATCAGTGTATATAAAGAAAGTTGTTCCTTGTCCTTAAATGGTGCTTGTTTATCAAAACCATAGGAGATTGTTTTTCTGTGGTTGTTGTTCTTACGTCATGTATTTGGGTCATGGGTCAATACCCATGTCCCAGGATGAAGTATGTCTGAAATCTATTCATACTATTTGCATGCATACCTTAAGAACGTACTGTTTTTCCAGCCGAGAAGTGCGTCCTTCATCAAATACAGTACATACTGTGACAGTACGTGGTTTTATCTTCTACAACGTTTCAGCTTCAACCTCTAGCTCAGCTGACAGTTATTTTCCATGCCAACATAGTATGTAAACAAAAATTAGCCTAGGAGTTTGGCTTTAAATTAGACTGATCTAAGTTTTAATGCAACTCAACTTAAATGAATAATTTTAGACAGCCAACTTGTAAGCCTCAGAACATTTTAAAACGTTGTTGGAAAACACTCTAAAGACTTAATAATCACCATTCCATTACATAAGCTAATTACATTGGATTTTGAATATGGCTTAGAAGCATTTAAACACTAAGTCATTTAAAAAGTGAAGAGCAACAGAATTATTGACCTCAGGCTGAATGTAATGGATCAGGGATCGGTTAATTAAACACCTCATATATTATACATGAAACATGAACACCAAATTGTGTAGAGAGAAGGATTTATGCTCATACATGCACACTTTAAAGGGATAGCTCATCAAAAAATGAATATTCTGTCATCTTTTACTCACCCTCATGTGTTTTCAAAACCATATGACTGTCTTTCTTCCCAAAAAAAAACACAAAAGGAGATGTTACTGTCATTCTGCCTGTCATCTCCTTTTGTGTTCCACGGTCAAAAGAAAGTCATACAGGTTTGGAACAACATGATAGTGAGTAAATAATGACAAAATTTTCATTTTTGGGTGAACTAAACCTTTAAAACATATACACACACATATGTGTGTGCATATGTACAAAGGCCTCTAGGCATGTAGAGAGAGGAGTGGCACCAACTGAATGCTCAGCTGGTTGGCATATGGGCACAGTTATGGTGCCCGCTCAGGTTTGTGTATGTGTGTGTGTGAGAGCTTCTCTCTCTTATATCTCCAACAGTTCACTCTCCCACACAGTCAGATAGTTCATCATTCTTACTCTTTAATGAGAAAGGGTGAACAGTCTTGAATAAATGAGACATTCTCTTGGAATAAAACAATTGGTCTTTTTATCCCGTGCTTAAAACTGGCAATGGCAGCAGACATGAGCAAGATCTCTTTCAGTTGTGGCTGCGATTCAATAATTGCTCAAAAAAGTCCATAAGTGGTTCGATGGTTGCTGAAGTGTTGCTGTACATCAGGCAGTTTAGAGAACCTTAAACGTCCTTAAAACAAGAAAAACATACATACTTGAAGTGGAATGGCATAAGATATTAAATCTATTTGCCAATGGGTAAGACAAATAAACTTGTTTTTCCTTTTTAATCCTTGTGTTGTGTTCCGGTCATTTTGACCCGGACGACTTTTTTCTTACGATTTTTTTTTTTTTTTTTACTTAATCCAAGTGGAATAAAATTCCTTGAATTTGCATTTACATTTACATTTATGCATTTGGCAGACGCTTTTATCCAAAGCGACTTACAGTGCCCTTATTACAGGGACAATCCCCCTGGAGCAACCTGGAGTTAAGTGCCTTGCTCAAGGGCTCAATTTGTTCACATATGGTACAGAATTGGAGTAGTCTTGATTTTGTGGTCTATAAAGGCGGTCTTGGTTTGGCTCTGGGTCTTGGCTTATGGTCTTAGTCAAGACCGCAGTGCATTACCAGTGCACTAAATGTGATAATTATTTCAATTATCAATGCTTCGACAAGTCTCGCTTATCATATGGATGTAAGTGCAAGGACTATGGTCTAACAACACAAAGTAATCATTAGTGATTTATGGTTATAACTGCCATGTAGAGGCCATGACTTGCATTGCATTCATGTCTGTGGTTTTTGAAAAATAAACAATGTTATTTTGTTAAATTAATAATGCATATAAAACACAATTCTCAGTTACCCATGGTTTTGGGAAGTCCGACTCATTTCCGTGAATCAATTCTTTCAAACTGTTCTTTTCAATTATTGTGATTGTTTTACATCAGCATTTGTCTTTCTTTATTTCGACCAGAGATTATCAGTTTTATTGTCAGTGGAGAACATTGTTTAAGCATAGTTGTTTTACTAGTTTAATTTTCCAACAATAGTTTTCAATTAAGTTTCCATCTCTTGGTTAAACTTTGATTAGCAAAGATGAATTTGGCATTTAATGTTAACATGTGAATCAGCCATCTGTGTTTTGAGAATTAATTTATGATGAAAAAAGTCTTGATGGAATTTTTCATCATTTTGAACCATTCCTTATGCAATCAGGTCAGTATCCACTAAGAAGACATTAAGATCCTAATGGATAAATTGACATTTTATTATTTCATTAACAATCTATTAGCATTCCTTTAGGATTCCTGTAATACAGAGCTATATATGGCACTTTTTTATCTTAATTTTATTACGGTAGAAGAATAAACTGCTTTGTGACACTTGGGGCATTTGGGTTACGAAGGCATCTTGTAAAACTGGACTGTTTTCTATATATCTAGCTGTCTGGAAAATGTCACAGCCTGCAGTGTTCAAATTTGCATTTGAAATCTTTAAAGAAGATTCTTCAAATATAAACTCAGCATCTTGGTTTTAAGCATAACTGTTATTAAATATTTTTTGCTTCTCATGTAAATTTGTCTTGTTTTAAGAATGTTCGGATATTTTTACTGGAAAACAAGACAAATTATTATTTTATATTTTTTTGCAGTTACTTGGGGTTAGGGATATGAACAAACCCCAAACCCAAAGTATTAAACTTTGGCACGCAACTAATCTCGCACCGGTTGTGCTACGAACATGAATTTGCTGGAAAATATCCTAATGACATTGTTAAAAAAATCCAAAAGATCCTAAATCAATGGTTCTGTAAACATTGTGGCAGTGAGTTTTGCACTGGCATGCACCGCATTTTCTTAAGAAATGTATCTAGCTTTCACACTGCAGTTTTCTAGCCTTGAGATTACACTTTTAATGGCTTGCAGTGTCAAAACCACCAACTGGCATTTAAAACATGCAAACATGCCCTACTTATCATGAGCAAAATCATAAGCGCTGGACCGTGATGGCTCCTCCTCTCACAATGACTTGGATTATATTTCAGACACCAGATCACTTCTGTTAAGAACTGGCAGTGTGAAACACATATTACTGTGAGTGGCTTTAAAAACCCCATGAAACTGCTTGACAAGCACAGTTGTCTGTCCTTTGTTGACATATTTAGTAATTGCATGTTAATGTGGGATGTATTGAAGGGCTGGTCCATTTTTTTCTTTAAGTAGACAATAGGCTTTAGTTCCATCATAGACATATTTATTGCTTGCTTTTCAGTTGCAGGGGGTGGGGCATTCTCATTCTGGAGAGCATTTGATTGGACAAAAATCTTTTTAGAGCAAGATGAGTCATCAATATTTTGGTCCATTTTGCCAGAAGAAAAAGACTACATTTTAAATGCACATATATGGGTTTTTATTCAATGTCCGAGTGGTTGAGTTTTATTGAAACAAATAGATTTCAACTTTTTTTATTTTTGTGATCTGAAAGTCATATTAAATCTGGCTTGGAAACTTTTTACAAGGCCTTCATCATTTATTTTTGATACTTTTAAAATACCTTTTATGTATAGATTTTACTGTTCAGTATTAAACTTTGAAAATCTATTATAAAAATACAAATGATTGGGGTCTGGTTAGCTTAGTGAGTAAAGACGCTGACTACCACCCCTGGAGTCGCAAGTTCAAATCCAGGGTGTGCTGAGTGAGTCCTGTCAGGTCTCCTAAGCAACCAAATTGGCCTGGTTGCTAGGGAGGGTAGAGTCACATGGGCTAACCTCCTCATGGTCACTATAATTTGGTTCTCACTCTTGGTGGGGCACGTGGTGAGTTGTGCGTGGATGCCGTGGAGAATAGCGTGAAGCCTCCACACACGCTATGTCTCCGCAGTAACGCGCTCAACAAGCCACATGATAAGATGCGCGGACTGACAGTCTCAGATGTGGAGGCAACTGAGATTCATCCGCCACCACCCGGATTGAGGCGAGTCACTACGCCACCACGAGGACTTAAAAGCGCATTGGGAATTCGGCATTCCAAATTGGAGAGAAAAAGGGGAGAAAAAAAATAAAAATAATTACATGTTTGAAACTATAATCACCTAAACAAAGAGCGAAATAAACATTTCTTTTTTTTTTTTTTTTTTTTTTTTACAAATTGTCAAACTTACAATTTGACAGTTGCGGTCATTTCCACCACATCAAACAATTTTGCCCCTAACAAAGGTTTTTCAAAAGTTAGTGTATTTGTTAAAGAAGTGGACAAAACTGCGAGTGAAGAGCATGCTTGAGATGAAATATAAGACAAGTAATGTATGAAGAAAACAAAGACAAATCAAGGTGAATATCACTTTTTATTGGGCATCATTTTCAATCAAGTTTGGTGTGAAAGGAGTGAAAATCATATTTGTATTTGTAATTGTGTGTATAGGATGCATACAATGTTAGCTGTGAAATAAGCCTTAGCAAGACAAAGGAGTCGGACATTTTATTTTTTTAAAACATTAAAAACAGAAAAAGAATTTGAGAAATGACACTGTGAGTGAATTTATATCTTTCAGGAGAAAATCTCCTTTGATGCATGTATATACACTGTTGGACATTATTATTAGACAAAATGGCAATGCTTTACAATAAGGTTCCATTTGTTTATATTAGTTGCAATGATCAATACTTATTTAGCATTTATTAATCTTAATGTTAATTTTAACATATCGTTATACATGTTTTAAATCAAAAGCTGTATTAGTTGACATTAGTTAAATGTGCTTTAAGCGATTTTAGCTGCTCTACTTCCACAAGACTGAGCCGCTGGATTGGCCACGCCCCCTCTTTCCAAAACCCGCACATCAAAGATACCAAATGAGCTTTATTGAGACTGACATAATACAGAAACGGTTGTTAAAAACAACAGCAGCAAAATAGCGCCCTCAACTGACAACTGTTGTGAACAACATGCCATAAAAATGGCATTAAGCCTCAATAATTCGCTGCAACTACAATACTATAAGAACACGCAAAATGATTGACATGTTTTAAGCGTCAGAGACCGCGTCCTGTGGACACATTTTTGTTTGCTGTTTACAGAGTCTAGAGCTGTCACAGAGACCGGTGAGATATCTCACAACACTTATTTAAGTAATATCTTTCAGGCAGTAGGAACAAATGAACAAATCGCTTATAGCACCTTTAATGCACTATGAACTTACACGCACTAACAATGAACAAAAGTATTTTTATTAACTTGCATTAACAAAGGTTAATAAATGATGTAAAAAATATATTGTTACTTGTTTTTTAGTGATACCTAACGCATTAACTAATGTCAACGTATGGAACCTTATTGTAAAGTGTTACCAATAAAATAAATAAATTAGAGAGAATGTGAAAAATATTTTGACGAGAGTTTACTTTCTAGAAGTCCACAGTGTTAAAAGTGTTGTATGATGAAGAAACTTCCATATATGCTAAAAGTGAATTTTGTCATGGTGCACTAAAAGACGCAAAACACTCGTTTTGATATCAAGCAGTCTTAAAGGAAGGCATGAAATTTTGAGCAGTGCAGACTCGATCCACTGCTCATTCACGGCTTTGTGCTAGCTTGCAACGTGGCTGACCTTGAGAGAATGGCGCTCATGTAAACTAGAAGTAAGCACTCTAAATGATTAAGGACAGAGTCTATGTTCTCCTCACCAGGCCTGGACTATGTCAGAATGCTCAGCCACACCACAGATACTCGACACTTGGCGCCTAAGAATCCAGGACTGACGGCTATGCCAAAATCTCTCTCAGCAACAGACTTACTCTATAATGAGTAATCTACATTTTCTTAGATCTTTTAGAAAGAAAAGAGTTGATGGTACAATATAAATATAGATTACTGTAGCTTTCAGAACTCAAAACTCACTGCCCAGTTCAAAAAGACTGTTTAGTCTATTTAAACTAAGCTGCAAAAACAACCTTTTCTGAAACTTTTGCAAAATGTAAACACATGGACTGGCCAGATGTGTACATTGATTATGAATTTGAAGGTAACTCTATCGCCCCCTTGAGCACTGAGGTTAGTTACCGCCACAGTAGCGCAAGAACGCACGTTAAAGGAGTATTCTGGGTTCCATACAAGTTAAGCTCAATCGACGGCATATTGATTACCACAAAAATTGATTTCGACTCGTCTCTCGTTTTCTTTAAAAAAAGCAAAAAACGAGGTTACACAGGTGTTTGCAATGGAAGTTAATGGGAACAATTTTTGGAGGGTTTATATACAGAAATGTGAAGCTTTTAATTTTATAAAAACACTTACAATAATTCTTCTGTTAAAACTTGAACACGGAATATTCCTTTTAAGCATGTTCAAATGGACCGCGCATTGGCAGTGCGCTTGCAGCATACGCTTACTTGAGTAAATACGTTTTGAGCTTTACAGTCAAACAGTCAATAAGGCTGGTTGGTAGGGTTTTGCTAGGTGGTTACTAGGGTATTCTGGCTAGTTTGCTAGTGCATTCCTAGTTGGATGACAGATAGACTGCTTGTCCAGTCCAAATACTGGACCGGAACTAACTGTATTTGCTAACAAGTATTTGAAAACTGGTCAATAATTAGCCAAATGCATTATTTAGGTGGCTCAGATGTAATACAGCAAACAATACAATAATTTACAATAAGGTTACAGCAAAGCAAGATAACTCAGAATTTGCAGATGTGAATAAAGGAATATTTTGGGAAATTGAGACTTGGCTAGTTGAAAGACACCTGAGCCGTGCACATTTGCATGTGTGTTTGCGTTCAATAGGTTGTGTTGACTCTGGCATGGACATTGGGGCGGAGACACACTTCTCTCCACTTCCTGCCACAGGTTTTGCCAAATCGCTCATTTCAGATTCTTCCTAGCAGTAATGACAGGCTCATAACGTTACATAAATATTTTAACAGATGGGATTTGAGACTCTTTCGGGGAGAGATGAGAGCTGACAAAAGATGGAGAGAGAGTTTAAACAGCACAATGATGGATGAAGCAAGAGAAAGAAAAGGGAGAGGGCAATGAAAACATTTCTTGACTAGTATAAGAGAGCTGGCAGGTTTGACTGGAATAGTTCAATGGAATTTGAATATTGGAAGGAAGGAATGAACAAATGAGGAAAAATTAGAATTAGGGACATGGCTTTAGTTGTTTATAACAGTTAAATCATTTAATATTAAATATATATTTATATCTCTCTATGTATGCACAGTATTTGCATTGAAATGGTTTAAAGTGTGATTTTGTTCAATCCAAGGAACCATAATTTTAACCAAAAATGACTGTCTGGTTAAAATGATGGTTCCTCGGATTGAACAAAATCCCCCTTCAAACCATTTCAATGCAAATACATAAATATCAAGATACAGTTTATATTGAATATCCTCGAAAGGCTGGAAAATTTTGAAATGTAACTGTTTTAACAATATCGCCCAACTTTTGTCAAAGCCAGTATCAAATCTTCTCAGAAGACATGAATCATTGAAACACGTTTGTCAAACTCATTGCTTATTTAATAATAGAATATTTAGTTTCACCAAAACACATTGATGCAATTGCAGTATCAAGTTTCTGATAAACAGTACACCCAATGTAGGGGTAGAGTTACACACACACACACGCACACACTTAAAAACAAAAAAGTCAGAGCCCTGCTCTTAATTAGAAGTACACAGCACACATTAACAAAGTTTTGATCCATCAAAGTTGTGCAGTTTCACAGGTCTTCACAGTTGATTGTTCAGAATGAGAATTCTTAAATCGTTAAACCCTGCAATTACTGAAGAAAGCCCTGTGTTTGAGGATCACAGCCAGGTCTATCCAACAATAAGTGCTTTCTAATAATAGCCACACTGTCTTCTGTGAAGCAAAAAAACTGCTGCATATTTTTGTTGCAAACTCAAAATTTAAAGGTGAAATTGATCATTTCTATGTCACAAGTGGCACCCAACAAAATTGCAATAATATTTACTGTTTCAAATGATTTTCAAACATTTCCCTCGTCTGCCATCGTTGGGAAAAACAGATGGTCCCAATCGGCCCGCTCAAACGAACAGATTGCAATTTCACTTGGTGTTGCTTGCGTTGTAGAAATTACACACTTCATCTTTAATTTGTGGGATTTGAGTGATGCCATTTCATAACTTACAGACTTAATGAGTATTTGAGAAGTTTTATTACTAATAAACAGTTGTTCAAATGCATAGCATCCAAATTTAGAGGCAAAACTTGTCACATTGTGTTGAATTAAGTGCAATAAAACTGGGTGAACTATTCCTTTAAGTGCCATTATTGGGGGCCCAATAGATCTCTTCAACTCTCCAGTTCATCTCAATTTAGGGTTGAACCTGCAACCTTTGCGCTAATAGTCCAGATTGCTAAACAGTAAACTGCAATAATCCATTGAAGGCGTGCAAATATCAAGCTCCTCCCCCTTGCGCGTTTTCCTCCAGCTCCTCCCCTTCATATTCATAGTCCATTTCCGCTCTTTCATACTCCAATCCCGCCCCTCCGTACCCTTCATAGTCTTCCCCCTCATATATTAGCTCCTCCCTTTCATACCCTAGACCCTCCTCCTCATACTCAAGCTCCGCCTCATCAAGCGCCACACCTTGTCTCTCAGGATCCGCCTCTTCATCTTTACTTTGTGGTTCATCTTCATCACCCTCTGTGGCTGATGATGGAACTCCACCGTTTGTTGCTTTCTCCTTGGCGGCTGCCAGGTTAAGAGCGGAGCTCATTCGAAGTTTCTTGAGTATTCCGTGAATAACGGGGTTAGCCGCTGCTGCAGCCGCGGCCGCCGCCTCCTCCGCCTCCTTCTCCGCATGCTCTTTCGCCTCTCTCTTTCTTTCTCTAGACTGCAGGACCTCCTCAGCGCCTTCGCCAACAAGAAACACCTCCTCCCCAACACGTGGCGGCTCCTTGACAGGGTTGTGGTCGTAGGAGAAGAGCCGCAGTGCCGGAAGATGATGCAAGTTGGGGAACTCCGATATCCGATTACGGTCCAAATCCAGGATCTCCAGTTGCTCCATCTTGAGGAGCACGCGTGGAAACTCCTGGAAGCGGTTTCCGTATAGCCAGAGTCCTCGCAGGGCCTCCATGCGCCATAAGTCCGAAGGCAGGGTGCGTAGACGGTTGTCCCCGATTTGCAATGAGCGTAGACGGGGAAGGTCATATAACTGCTTGGGGAATCGCTGGAAGTAGTTGCTCTCAACCCAAAGGCAGCGTAAGCTATGAAGGTTCCTCATTTCTGGAGGCAAACTCATCAACCGGTTGCTGCCCAGGTAGAGACAGGTGAGATTGGTCAGCTGGCACACCGACAACGGGACGTCTTCAAGCTTGTTGAAATCAAGCGCCAGGGTACGCAAGCCCTGCAGCTGCACGATACGTTTGGGGACGTCCCGAAGACGGTTTCCACATACGTAGAGCTTCTCCAGATGTTGCAGATCCAGGACTTGACGAGGAAGCCGGCGGAACTTGTAGTAACTCAAGTCCAACACCGGGTCTCCACTTGCCAAGAGTTCGTCAACTCCGAGCGGCAGCTCTTCGTCCTCAACGACCACCTCTTCTTCCTCCTCTTTCTCGGCTACTTCCTCCTCATCTCCCTTTTCTTTTTCCTTTTCCTCGCCGCCTTCTTCCTCTCCCTCTTTTCGAGACGAGTTGCCCATACCCTCCGCCGCCTAGCCCGCCGCTTGCACTAAGAGTGTGTGTTTCAGGACGGGGTCAGACGGTAAGGCGTTCTGTGGGGTTGGCCTTCTTTCCCCGTGTCAGTTTCACTCGGTAAGATTGACCCGGCTGTGACAGTGCCAGTATAGCAACACATGGTGCTCTGACTACGAGACGGCTTCCTTTCAGTTCCAATACAAGGTCCAACGTCAGCAAATACGGTGGTGATGCCAGCAAAGAGGCATTGTGAGTCTTTTGCTTGATTCAATTGAAATAGTTCGGAATATCTTTTAAAAATTACAAGCTTTGGTACAGGTTGTAATAATAATAGTAATAGAAGTAATAGTAATAATAATAGTAATAGTAATAATAGTAATAGTAGTTGTAGAAATAGTTAGAATTGTTACAGGAATAAATCTTAATTCTTAGTAATGTAAACTCGAAGTTGAAAAAACAAATGGTTGTCAGAGTAGCTTCCAATATAATTAGAGTCCCTCTTAATTGTTAATTATTTAAGTATATTATTTTTTAAAGCCTTTAAGGACTCGCATCACAGTCACAAACTTTCTCGGAGCGTTTCAGAAACAGCCTGAGGTTCCAATGTGTGATGGCTGGTGTTGGGCGTCTTTCTGCGGACACACGAAGCGCTTGTCCCGGCCGCGCGGTCTGTGAATCCCGGGCTCGTATTCTCTCGCAGTGACCTGGCCGGCGGCAATGTGAACCGAACCGATGATGTCAAACTGTCATAACTCCGGCTTGTATGAAACGCGCAGTCCTCAATCAGGCGGAAAAAAGCCTCAGAGACATCAGTTTAAAGTTTCCAGCACTGTTCGGTTCGGTTTCTTAACTCGGATCTCTTTCTTTCCACCGTTGTGCGATCAAACCTCGTCTCGCGTTTCTCTCTCTTGCTCGGTTGGAGTTTGAGTGAATCGTTGCCATGGAACGTCTCTCCTCCCTAGTAACCGAAACAGGGCATTAGAGTTACACACGATTATCACGTGGTCTGGGAGAGCGAGAGGGAGAAGGGGGGTCAAGTTCCAATATTCCAAGTTCTTCTTTTAAAATGGGAAAAAAATCAATTTAAATTATGTTGTTTTAATAAATATATTAAATATTAATTATTTTATATGCGTATCAATGTATTAAATATTAATATACTTAAAATAATTCGTCATGCAAGCATATGATGCATGGAAATATATTCAAAACACGCATTTTAAATATACTGTATGTTCATATATGATTTTCACTAATATAAAAAAGTAGTATATTTCAGAATACTTAAATAATGGCCATGTAACATAATTTTTCCAAATACTTGTGAAATTTAAATATGTAAATATATGTACTTTAATTTTTAACATGAAAAATGTCATTAAATTGTTGTTTCAATAAATATATATTTAATATGCATATCAATATATTAAATATTAATATACTTAATTCCTCATACAAAAATATGATGCATGGCAATATATTCAAAACACATATTTTAAATATACTGTATGTTCATATATGATTTTCACTAATATAAAAAAGTGGTATATTTCAAAATATATATAAAATTGACCATGTAACATTTTTTTTTTTTTTTTTTCAAATACTTGTGGAATTAAAATATGTAAATATATGTTCAATATGTAAATATATGTACTTTCATTTTTATACATATTCATGTATGGCCATATATAAAATTTCTGTATGGTATACCTGATAGAAATAATAAAGGGATAAAGCGATATTTCACTTAAGCATTATGAAACAGGGAGATCAAATGTGTAAAATAATTTGTTATGAGATTTTTTTTTTAAATGGATGAATGTGAAAAAGTACATGCAAAAAGAAACATCTGAAATAAAGAGATTGCAATTGTAGTGCAATTAAAAAGACAATAAGAGAATATACTGTAGAAAGTACTGTAGTAAAAACAGTTGTTGGAGTCAGCAAATCAACTGAAACATTTTTTTGTGCAGCTCAGGACGTGCATAGTTGCTTTTAACGAACTTTAAAAATAAATTAATTCAATGAATTAATAAATAAATATAATTTAAAGGTGTAGGCCACATTTATCCACTCTTAGCTGTTCTGCTCTGAAATTACCATTCAAAACATTATGGACCAACATGCAGAGGATGGTGATGATGATGATGATTGTTATTATTATTATTATTATTATTATGTATTCATTTTCTGTTAATCTGGGTTATATAATGTTTGTTGATAAATAAATGTTATTATAAAGGCTTTAATCTCTTAAAATACTAAGTACATATCTGTAAGATCTTCAAAATGTCTCTTGGTGGTTTTACACGCACTGATAAGTGTGCAAATGACAGTTTTGCAAACTCAGGTGTTTCTGCTGTTCGTGTGATGCGTCAAAGTTCAGTGTTTGTGTTCCACGGTGTCACAGCAGCACGCCCCCTCTAGCGGCCAGTTGACGTCATAGACCCTGCGAACGTTGATCACGTGTGAGTAGACAGGTGCAGACATCTGGGTATTTACTGATTTATTAGTCAAAAGGACTCAGGACTTCACTGGGGTAACTTTCGTGAGGTTTTAGAAGCCTAAATTTTGTTTACTTTCAGTCCGTATTAGGTTCTTTCAGGGATGCCGTCCAATACATGAATATTAATTGAGTGACGTAACGCTCATCCAGTAGCACTAACTGATATGCCTCCCGATACATAATGATTAGTTTCCGGTTGTCCAAATATGGCTCGGGCTCGCTTTTCTGCTGTTTAGCTAAATATTTATGATCTAATTAATATTCATAAGCCAAATAGATAAGATGTGTAATGTTTTCAGATCATTACACGCCTCTGATGAAGGCCAAAGTCTTTATGAAATCTGTTTCAGGTCAGGATTACATGTTTATTGAAAATGTTAATGAATGGATTATTTTTTATTATTATTTCTGTTCAAATGCGGGCTATATGACTGTGTCCTAAAATATTATTTGAAAAGCTGCAACAGCATGAGAAAGAGCACGTGTTCATTGTTTTGAATTTCCAGATCATTGTTATATTTTAAAGTATAGCTAGTTTTAATTTTTTTCGCTAATTTTCTACATTTAGTGAACTGTGAAGTAATGATCCAGCTATAGTACATAATGTGCTTTAACTTTGTACATTCATCTACATTTATGAGCATCTAATTAGCTTATCATATGCAATTATGAGCTTTATCAGAGAAAGAAAAAAATATATTTTTTAAGCAATACACATTATAGTAATGCTGGATGGCAAAAAAGCAGCTACAGAACAAATCTCAAATCCAAAATAGGTCTGTTGAGTGTTCTTTGTATAGAAAAGTCCAAAGTTCTTATTTTTTTATCTGATATGTTGTGTTTATCAGTCAATTCATTAGCCCAGTGATTCCCTTCTGCACTTTTAAGTATTTTTATTCAAAATAAACTAGTAAAGGATTCTTTACATGTGAAATTTTGCATAATATTGCTGGAAAATGTGTATTGAGAATTCATAGTGCAATGTATCAGGACTTGGGGTGTCACCATAAATTATAAGATAGGCTATATTTTTTACTTACAATTTTTTAAAAACAAATGTAACTATTTTTTACTGAAAAAGTGAATGTATTACAGATTTTTTTATTTGCAGATTTTCTCAGTAAATTATAATATGTCTCATATTTAATACAAAAACACTTTTAGCAATATTAATGTAAGAGTACTTTTTACTTGTTAAATATAACCTATATTGTCACTTTAAAAATAATTAATACTTAATTGTTGCATTTTATTGTATCGTAGCATTTTTACATTGTTTCCCCTAAGTACGTAACAGCGTGATTGTGGTTTGCCGGCTCGAACTATAGTAACTCCATTTATGCCCCTCCCTCCAAACATCTTTCTGTCTTCCCATTGGCTGGTCGTTCGTGAGAGTGATGCAGAGTTCACTCTGATTGGCCGGTGGCGCTCGAATGATCTGTTCGGAATTCAGCAGAAGTACAAGTGATGAAGAGTGACTGTATAAGACAGTTTGAACCTGTTTTCAGCTTCTCTTCCTCATCTCACACAAACTGCATGAATGTGTGATTAAAACAGGGTGAGTGAATTATTAAACATCAAACTAGGTGCAATTCTTTGAATTCTGCTTAATAATAGCCTAATGTGACATAATGGATGCGTAAATGTATTGACATCACTAAAGGTATTTTAATTAAATAGGACAAATATATATGATTTAATGTAAAGTTTTGTCGAATATTTAATGTTATTACTCGACTATTGTTCATTTGGAATGTAAAAAAAAAAAGCAAACTAGGGCCTGCATCCTCACAGCTTTGTGTGCATGTTATTTTGACATGCAAAGTAAAAACTGATGACTGATGTGACAAATGCAAAATAAGGAAATATCTTTCAGTAGGTGTACTTCAGCACGAGCCGAGCTCATTCGGGTTCCTTGTGCATAATTAATGAGATTACGTGAGCGTGCATTGTCTCATTCCTAAACAAAGATAGCTAATTTTACTTGTCTTGAGCATGAAAATAGTCTACTGTAATCTGGTTGATTTCTTATATTTATCTATAGAATAATTAGGCCTATAATAGGCAGTTTTAAATATAGTTAAGTATATTTGATAGCATATATTTAAATTACATTGTTGCAACTTTTCTAAAATATGTGAATTTATATTAAATACAGAGAATCGTAATTTTATTGTAATTTTAAGGTGTGGTGTTATAAACGGTATTGCAGTGGAATAAACGCTTGCAGCCAGAGTTTGATCCGTGATGGGCGGCGGAGGACAGCAGACGGAGCAAATCTCCGGTACCGATCGGAGGTTCAGCACTTACACATGGGAGGAGGTGCAGAAACACACGAAGCGCGGCGATCAGTGGATCGTGGTGGACCGGAAGGTTTATAATGTGAGCCAGTGGGTGAAACGACACCCCGGAGGATTGAGGATCATCGGACACTATGCTGGAGAAGATGCGACGGTAAAACACCGAATCTGGAAGAACTTTTACAGTATACTTCCGCAAAAAAAAGTCTGTGTCTCAAACCCTTGTGAGCTGCCTACCTAGTCAGCATCGCTGGGCATCATTTTTGGCCATCATGCTTAAAGGGATAGTTCACCCAAAAATGAAAATTCTCTCATCATTTACTCACCCTCATGCCATCCCAGATGTGTATCAGCAGAACACAAACGAATATCTCAGCTCTGTTGGTCCATACAATGCAAGTGAATGGTGGTCAGAACTTTGAAGCTCAAAAAAGCACATAAAAGCAGCATAAAAATAATCCATATGACTCAAGTGGTTTAATACATGTCTTCAGAAGTGATATGATAGGTGTGGGTGAGAAACAGATCAATATTTAGGTGTTGTTTTACTAGAAATCTCCACGTTCACTTTCAAAATGTGAAAGTGAATGTGGAGATTTATGGTATAAAAAATATATATAGATATAAATATTGATCTGTTTCTCACCCACACCTTTTATATCACTTTTGAAGACATGGATCAGACCACTTTTGGATTACTTTTATGCTGCCTTTATGTGCTTTTTTGAGCTTCAAAGTTCTGACCACCATTCACTTGCATTGTATGGACCAACAGAGCTGAAATATTCTTCTAAAAATCTTTGTTTGTGTTCAGCAGAAGAAAGAAAGTCATACACATCAGAGATGGCATGAGGGTGAGTAAATGATTTTCATTTTTGGGTGAACTATCCCTTTAAGAATGCTGTCTAGGTAGGAAGTTCACTAGGTTTTAGACACAGCCTTTGCAGAAATATAGTCTATATAAGATTTAACCCATATTATTAAATTTTTTTGGGCAATGACGCCTAATAATAATGCCATAAATGCTGTCTAGGTAGGCTACTCACTTGGTTTTGAGGCAAAGCCTTTGTTTTGTTGTACAAAAATGCTGTACTATAAGTATTATATAGACCAGAATAACATAATACAAAGGCTTTGTCTCAAAACTGAGTGAGCTGCCTACCTAGACAACATCTTAGGGCAGAATTTTTAACCATCATGCTTAAGAATGCTGTCTATGTAGGAAGTGTACTAGGTTTAAGGCACAGCTTTTGCAGCAAAATAGTCCATATAATATTTAGCCTATATTATAAACCATATTTGGGCAAGGATAACTAATAATCATGCCATGAATGCTGTCTAGGTAGGCTGCTCACTAGGTTTTGTGGTATAAAAAAATGGTGTTCACTTAGTTAAAAGCACATCCTATGTTTTGTGGTATAAAAATGTAACAATATTAATATTATATAGACTAGAATAGCATAATACAAAGGCTGTGTCTCCAAACCCAGTGAGCTGTGATCTTTGACCTGTGATACCCAAAACATTCTGAACAAGGCTATGATGCCCAAAAATGTTGTCTAGGCAGGCAGCTCTTTAGAAAAAAAAAAAAAACATGCACATTTTATATATTTAAATATAATTTATAATTAAGATTAAGACTAAATTGCTGTAAAAACATAGGCTGTGTCTCAAATCCTAGTGAGCTACCTACATAGACAGCATTTTTAGCCACACCATGCTTAAAAGAAAATTCTCTCATTATTCACTTACCCTGATGCCATTCCAGATGTGTATGACTGTCTTTCTTCAGCAGAACACAAATGAAGATTTTTAGAAAAAGACAGAGCTCCGTCAGGTCCTTATAATTGAAGTACATGGGTGCCAGCACATTGACAGTCCAAAAGTCACATTTAGGCAGCATAAACGTAATCCACACGACTCCAGTCGACTCTGACGCGTGACGTTCGTTCTTCTATTGTAAATAAGCAGTGCTTCTGAATTCTCACGTGAACTCGCTGACACGCTTACGTCACATGACAGCTACAAAATGCGTCAGCTGCTGGCAGGAAGCACTTTTCAAAAGTTAATAACGTTTTAATTATCAATTCATTATTTACACAAATGTATTGATTTGCTTCAGAAGACATTCATTGATCGACTGGAGTCATGTGGATTACTTTTATGCTGCCTAAATGTGACTTTTGGACCGTCACAGTGCTGGCACCCGTGTACTTCAATTATAAGGACCTGACAGAGCTCTGTCTTTTTCTAAAAATCTTCATTTGTGTTCTGCTGAAGAAAGACAGTCATACACATCTGGGATGGCATCAGGGAGGGTGCTAGGGAGGGTAGAGTCACATGGGGTAACCTCCTCGTGGTCGCTATAATGTGGTTCTCGCTCTCGGTGGGACACGTGGTGAGTTGTGCGTGGATGCCGCAGAGAATAGCACGAAGCCTCCACACATGCTGTATCTCTGCGGTAACGCGCTCAACAAGCCACGTGATAAGATGCGCGGATTGAGATTCGTCCTCCACCACCCGGAATGAGGTGAGTCACTACGCCACCACGAGGACTTAGAGCACATTGGGAATTGGGCATTCCATACTGGGAGAAAAAAAATATATATATATATATATATATATATATATACATATCAAATAGAATGTATATTGTAAAAATATTATGTAGACTAGATTACCATAAAACAAAGGCTGTGCTTCAAAACCTAGAGAGCTCCCTACTGTACCTAGACAGCATTTTTGGGCATTATGAAAATCCTGCACAATGATATGATGACCAAAAATGCTGTCTAGGTAGGCAGCTTACTAGGTTTTGAGATGCATCTAAAGAGTTTAAAAACAATGTGATTGTAATAGTTTCAGATAAGCATAAAACAGAGTTTATGAGTGTTTAAACTTGTGTGATAGGAGGCATTTACTGCATTTCATCCAGACCTTCAGCTGGTGAGGAAATACATGAAGCCGCTGTTAATCGGGGAGCTGGAGGCGTCTGAACCCAGTCAGGACCGGCAGAAAAATGTGAGTGTGACCCCTGACCCTGACTAACGTACAAAGAACTGTTGAATAAAGACTGATGAGTTGATTTCACTGTGTTCTGTGGATGTAAAAAAGTATTCCAAAAAACTCAATCTCCAAAGCTAGTTTGATACTAAAATACACCTGTATATATTCTCAGTTGTGGATGTTGAAGCAGTTCTCCAGACCTGTCCATCATGAACAACTAGCTGTAATTTTCTCATTCTAAACCTACAGCAAAAACAGCACCGGAGCACACTTAAAAGCATCTGATATTTTTTCAGGGCCTATGAAAGGGGTATAAAGTGGAAGCAAATTCAAGACAAAAAACTTTTGGCAGTGGAAAAAGATTATTATTGAAGCTAAACTGCTAAAACGGCTCATTTTACGTCACTCTCTCAGGCTGCCCTTGTGGAGGATTTCCGAGCCCTGCGTGAGCGTATGGAGGCTGAGGGCTGTTTCAAAACACAACCTCTATTTTTCATCTTACACATGGCTCACATCCTGCTCCTAGAGGCTGTTGCTCTGCTGATGGTGTGGTACCTGGGAACCGGTTGGATGAACACTGCCATTGTTGCTGTTTTACTGGCCACTGCACAGGTACAGTATCACAGACTCACTTTAGTTTGATATAATCATTTATCATGAAGTCCTGATGAAAAGAGCAGCACACCAGTATTATGTGATGTTTTGGATGCCACCAGGCTTCCTAGGGGTTATTCAAACAGGACACATTCTTGCATTCAAAAATATTGACACAGAATATATATATATATATATATATATATATATATGCATACTGACATCATTTTTATATTCTTTTTACCTATACTGTATATATTCAACCAATAGTGTATTTTGAAAGTACTGATAACTAAGGTGATGGAAAAGTCTGATAACCGAATCAGCTGATACATTTTTTTAATTGATTTACAGAATGTTAAAAAAATGTCTTAGTCTTTCCGTTCTATGAGGCAACAAGAGCCCAAAATTAATAAAATCCCAGATGCAGTTTATTGTCCAAATAAAATCCCCCAAATAACCAGACAAAAATAAACTACTTTTAACTATAAACAAGCCCAAAACACACATGGGACTCTTATTTTGAAACCACATTGGTCTACCTCTAATATACTGTATATATACTGTTAACAAATATATATATATATATATATATATATATATATATATATATATATATATATATATATATATATTTTTTTTTTTTTTTTTTTTTTTTTTTTTTACAGAATAATAGATACATATATGTGGTTAAAAATAATATAAAAATTATTTATATTTAATAAAAAATATACATATATTAAATATATATTTAAAAATAATACACATATATTATTTTTTAAATATATATAAATATATAATGTAAAACTATATATATAAAAACTATATAAATATAAATTAAAATTACATATATATACTATATATATATATACACTGGTGGGCAAAAATTTGGAATAATGTACAGATTTTGCTGTTTCAGAAGGAAATTGGTACTTTAATTCACCAAAGTGTCATTCAACTGATCACAAAGTATAGTCAGGACATTACTGATGTAAAAAACAGCACCATCACTATTTGAAAAAAGTCATTTTTGATCAAATCTAGACAGCAGCCATCACTCCAACACCTTATCCTTGAGTAATCATGATAAATTGATCATTTGATACTAGAAAATCACTTGCCATTATATCAAACACAGCTGAAAGATATTTGGTTCATTAAATGAATCTTAACGTTGTCTTTGTGTTTGTTTTTGAGTTGCCACAGCATGCAACAGACTGACATGTCTTAAGGTCAATATTAGGTCACAAATGGCAAAAAGGAAGCAGCTTTCTCTAGAAACTCGTCAGTCAATCATTGTTTTGAGGAATGAAGGCTATACAATGCTTGAAATTGCCAAAGGTGTACACTACAGTCTTCAAAGACAAAGGACAACTGACTCTAACAAGGACAGAAAGAGATGTGGAAGGACAGATGTACAACTAAACAAGAGGATAAGTACATCAGAGTCTCTAGTTTGAGAAATAGACGCCTCACATGTCCTCAGCTGACAGCTTCATTGAATTCTACCCGCTCAACACCAGTTTCATGTACAACAGTAAAGAGAAGACTCAGGGGTGCAGGCTGAGAAAAAGAAAAGGTTAGAGTGGGCAAAGAAACACAGACATTGGACAACAGATAATTGGAAAAGAGTGTTATGGATCTTAACCCCATTGAGCTTTTGTGAGATCAGCTAGACTGTAAGGTGCGTGAGAAGTGCCCGACAAGACAGCCACATCTATGGCAAGTGTTACAGGAAGTGTGGGGTGAAATGTCACCTGAGTATCTGGACAAACTGACAGCTAGAATAACAAGGATCTGCAAATTAAGATCTGTCATTGCTGCACGTGGAGGATTTGTTGATGAGAACTCTTTGAAGGAGTTTAAGAAGTTCTGAATATATTTTTCAAATTGTAATAGTAATTTTTCACGTTATTAATGTCCTGACTATACATTGTGATCAGTTGAATGCCACTTTGTTGAATAAAAGTACCAATTTCTTTCCATAAGAGCAAAATCTGTACATTATTTCACACTTTTGGCTGCCAGTGTATATATAAAAGTTTTTTAAATTACATATATATATATATTTTAAATATATACATAGTTAAAAATAATTTTATATTCAAATATATAATTTATTTTTTTATAATATATTTATAATTTATACAAATATTATTTTTAACTATATACACAAACGATATAAATTAAAATATATATTTATAAAATGTTAAATTATGTTTGTAAAATCTTTTATTGTTTTTATATATATATATATATATATATATATATATATTTAAAAATAATACATTTATCATTTTTTAATCTAAAGTTAAAAATAATATTTATTTACTGTATATAAATATAGAACTTAAAAATGTTGTATATATATGAGCTATATAAATATGAATATATTAAATGATATATATATATAATTATTTTATACTGTTAATAATATTGATATAATGTTCTCTCTCTAGTCCCAGGCTGGATGGTTGCAGCACGACTTTGGTCATCTCTCTGTATTTAAAACCTCTCGATGGAATCACCTGGTGCACAAATTTGTCATCGGACACCTGAAGGTACCAACAACAAACATATACTTTAGTCTTGCTTCTGCAATATCCAATGCATTAAAAGCTATAAGCCACAAGAAACTGTTACAGTGATTTTACCACAGTTAAGTGGTGTTGTTTGGCATGTCGTGAAACAGCGGCAACAGCATTATGATATGCTATGATATTACTTAGGGTTATTCAGATCTCTGACTGTACATATGAGCAATAGTAAGAGTGATGCTTGCTCTAGCAAACGCCACTAATATATAAATATTCCACCAAGTAATATACAGTACTGTAGTTCATTAGTCAGTTCAACTGGTATATGGTTCAAACATGGCAAATCTAATCAGATTTTAGAGCCAGAACTAAGTTTTATAATGAGTTAATTTTTAATCTGAGATAATGCGAAGTAAAACCTGAAGACTAAACCTCAGGACTAGTTCCTTTATGATATTTCCATATTATATATGTATGATGTTTTTGTGTGTTTGTTCACAGGGAGCGTCGGCGGGCTGGTGGAACCATCGTCACTTCCAGCATCACGCTAAACCAAACGTGTTCAAAAAAGACCCGGACGTCAACATGCTCAATGCGTTTGTATTGGGAGATGTGCAGCCTGTGGAGGTAATGACAGACAATTCAGATAGAAACAAACTCTTTATCTAATCTGACGTGACACATTCATCTCTCTTTCTTTACCACAGTACGGGGTTAAAAAGATCAAGAATCTGCCCTACAATTATCAACACAAATACTTCTTCTTCAGTAAGTCAGTACATGTGACAGCGGCTGCTATTGGTCAAAATGTACATGTGTTGTGTTGATGTTGAACATCCCTCTCTCTGTCTTTCTCAGTTGGACCACCTCTCCTCATTCCGGTCTATTTCCAATTCCAGATCCTTCAAAATATGATCGCACATGGTCTTTGGGTGGTAGGTTGCCATGACATTGAAATGAGAGGTATAGACTCATAGAAATAATGGGTGTACATTTTTTTCTAACTTTTTCATTTCTTCTTTTCTCTTTTTTAGGACTTTTTGTGGTGTATTAGTTATTACATTCGATACCTGCTGTGTTTCACACAGTTTTATGGCTTGTTTGGAGCAGTGCTGCTGTTTAATGCCGTCAGGTACAAAAGATCATTTACTACACTGTTTTTATTGTAGATGTGATATTACAGATATATGGCTGCATTTCAAGTGTTTTGTTCAAACAGGTGTTGTAATACCTTGGTAATACCATGTTTAATTTCCTGGACATTTACCATGTTTGTGTTTTGAAGACATTTACTGTAGTAATACCATATTTTTTCCAGATATATTGTATACCATGGCAATATATATATTTTTTTCGACATTTACCATGGTAATACCATGTTGTGGGGGGCGGGGGTATTCACTGTGGTAATATCATGTTTATGCTTTTTTTCAGACATGTACCATGCTTTTTTCTGGACATGTTTCGTGTTTTTGGGGCATTTATCATGGTAATACCATTTTTTTTGGGGGGGGGGGGCTGTGGTAATTACTGTGGTAATACCATGGTTTTATATTCAGACATGTACCATGTTTTTTGGCCATTTACCATGGTAATACTATGGGGGTTTTGTTCTGACATGTTTTTTGCGGCGGGGGGTGGGGGAGGTGGTATTTACCATGGTAATACCATGTTATTGTTGTTTTTCTGACTTGTGCAACGTTTGTTTTAGTTTTTTTTGGACGTGTTGCATGGTTTTGGGGCTTTTAGCATGCGAATACCATGCTGTTGTTTTTTTAGGACATTTAATGCTGTAATACCATATTTCATTCAGGAATTTACCATGCTAATACCATGTTTTTTGTGTGTGTGTGGGGGGGGGGAATACCATGTTTTTTGTTTATCCGAACATGTACCATAGCAACTGATACCATCGCTGTACCACCCCTCATTCACTTGATAGGCAAATATGCTCACTCACTTACAAAAAGTACCATAATATTACCATGATGTTGCTTAGACAAAGTCTACGTGACAGCCATCAGCTGAATATTTCCTGTGTTTGCTTTGGCCTGCAGGTTCTTGGAGAGTCACTGGTTTGTGTGGGTGACCCAGATGAGCCACATCCCCATGAACATCGACTACGAGAAACACCACGACTGGTTGAATATGCAGGTACTTCCTCACTAATAGTTATAAAAAGGTCTGGACGGGTAATTGGAAGGTTGTAGGTCCGAGACCTGCAAGGGACAATCAATGAACAATGACCAATGGGCCCTTGATTGAACACTTAAAGGGATAGTTCACCCAAAATTGGCTCTGGTGTTTTCTTTCATTCAGCTGGAGGCGACCTGCAACATTGAACCATCCTTCTTTAACGACTGGTTCAGTGGACACCTCAACTTTCAGATCGAGCACCAGTAAGTAAAGCAAAAAACAGCTTACGTGCAATTGACTTTTTGTGCTGATTGCAACGTGCATTTTTTTCACTTTCTGAGAAAAGTTCATATGGCCAAACGACAACAAAATACACTCAGTAATTTGTGTGTTTTAATGGAAAATACCACCGCTATGGCATTTTATGTTCAACATCTATCTAGATGATGTGATGCTCAATTTGTTTTGTCAGGATATATTTAGTTATTCAAAAATACATTAAAAAAATGTACTTTACACAAAACAGTTACTGGAATACACACTATGATACACACTATGATGAACATGTTTTACATTTCCTGAGTTCAAAGTCATTTTTATTCTTTTTTTTTTTTTTCTGAGAGCTGAAGTAAAAAAATGTCTAAGTGGTGTAACCGTCTGGAGACAGTAAAAAAAATTATTAAAATTAAAATTAAAATAATTAAAAGCTGAAATTTTTGAAAAAAGAAATGTTGGCATGAGTGGTTTGGAATAATCTATTATTATTATTTCTTTAAATAATTCAAAATGACCAGTGGAAAAATTTTGTTTTAAAATATGTAATATTTGAAAAACTTTTGTCCACTAAATCAAAGTCAGTTGGTGTAACCCACAGGCATGTATTCTGTTGTCATGTTTCCAAAAAAGCAAAACAAACAATAAAGGAAAAAGTATGTGAACCCTTTTGAATTAGCTGTTTCAAAGTCACAAGTATAGAACAACACACAAACAATTATAATCTTTCATGTCTTTATTGAACACATCCCATTAAACATTCACAGTGCTGTGGAAAAAGTAAGTGAACCCTTGGATTTAATAACTGGTCGATCCTCCTTTGGCAGCAATAACTTCAACCAAGCATTTCCAGTAGCTGCGGATTAGACCTGATCAACGTTCAGAAGGAATTTTGGATCATTCTTCCTTACAGAACTGCTTCAGCTCAGACATATTCTTAGGATGTCTGGTGTGAACGACTCTCTTGAGGCCATTCCACACCATCTCTGTTGGGTCTGGAGTTTCTTTTTCTGAAGTCATTCTGTAGTGGAGTTACTTCGATGTTTAGGGTCATTTTCATGCTGCATCACCAAACTTCTACTGAGCTTCAGCCGGCACACAGCCACCCTGACATTATCCTGTAGGATATCTTGATGAACTTGGGAATTAATTTTTTCCTCGATGATGGCAAGTGGTCCAGGCACCGAAGCAGCAAAGCAGCCTCAAATCATGATTCTCCCTCCACCGTACTTCACCGCTGGGATGATGTTTTCATGTTGGTATGCGGTGCTCTTTTAACGCAATACATAGTGCTGCGTGTTCTTCCCAAACAATTCAACCTGTTTCATCAGTCCACAAAACATTTTCTCAGCAGCGTTGTGGAGTATCAATGTGGTCTTTGGCAAGTGTCCGGTGTGCAGCAAAGTTTTTGTTGGAAAGCAGCAGCTTCCTTCATGATGTCCTGCATGAACACCATGCCTGTTTAATGTTTTCCGTATAGTAGACTTGTCATGAACAGAGATGTTAACCAGTTCCAATGATTCCTTCAAGTCTTTATCTGTCACTCTAGGGTTTTTGCCTCATTGATCATTCTGCGGTGTGCCCTTTGAGTCATCTTGGCTGGACGGCCACTTCTAGTGAGAGTACCCATAGTACTAAATCATCTCCATTTATAGACAATTTGTCTAACTGTGGACAGATGAATATCTAAGCTCTTAGAGATAACTTTATAATCCTCTCCAGCTTTATGCAAAGCAAAAATTCTTGATCGTAGGTCAAGATTCGAGATCTTTTTGTGAGGCATGGTTCACCTCAGCAGATGCTTCTTGTGAATAGCAAACTCAAAATGTTTGAGTGCTTTTTATAAGTCAAAGTAGCTCTAACCCACACCTCCAATATTGTTTCATTAATCGGATGCCAGGTTTGCCAACTCCTGACTCTAATTAGCTTTTGTTGATGTCTTTAGCCTAGGGGTTCACTTAATTTGTCCACAGCACTGTGAATATTTAATGGGATGTGTTCTATAAAGATATGAACGATTAAAATTTGTGTGTTGTTAGCTTAAGCACATTGGGGTTGTCTATAATTGTGTGATCAAATTTTATGAGCAATTAATGCAGAAAACCAGCTAATTCTTGCCACTGTTTGTGTGTGTGTGTGTGTGTGTGTGTGTGTGTGTGTGTATATATATATATATATATATATATATATATATATATATTAGAATTTTTGAAATCTTTTTAACTAAATGATTAAGATGTACAATACACGTGTATTCAAGGATCAAGGAGAGTATTTTAATACCTTATACTTGATGGTTACACCACATTTTAAAATCAATTTAGTCATTAAATCAAGTCATTAAATTATATGAACTTGATACATGTTTTAAACTAGATTTTTTTTTTTTTAAAGATTTCTAATTGTTACCATCTCGACAACCTTATTTGTCAATGACCATTATATCTTATTAGTTGGTGAGAGAGAAAAAAAATCAACATTTGTGTCTAAAATAACATCGCTTCATTGTAGGGCGACATTTTTCCACTTTCGTTTTAGCATGTCATCATGGCAAATATTTGAGCAATACTGTATGTGAACAGGCCTTAATTGTGTATATGTTCCTGTGAGTATTTGTACTATGCAATTTTGTGAACTGTGGCCTTTTTTTTTCCCACCAGTCTCTTCCCCACAATGCCCCGGCACAATTACTGGCGCGCCGCACCTCATGTACGTGCTTTATGTGACAAATATGGAGTTACGTACCAGGAGAAGACCTTGTACCGGGCATTTGCAGATGTTGTCAGGTACTGACGCATGCCTGAAATTTCCAACTGAAGTTAAAAAGTTAAAAGTTTAAGTCAACATGGAACGGCATTCGCAACCCTTTCGTACTTCCGAAAAGTGACGGATAAAATTGTCTTCATGTTGACTTTAAAGGTCCATGGCATAACTAACCACCAGCTGATTAGTTGTGGAACTCCCAACAAGTAGTAATTTTGGACAGATTACAAACAAGAAATCACTAAATACAGTAAAAATGTATAATTAAATGCATAAGATTCGGCAGATGCTTCTCCACTAACTCGAAATAACCATTCTTCTCTTGGCAGGTCATTGGAGAAATCTGGAGAGCTTTGGCTGGATGCTTACCTCCACAAATAACATCTCACTTTCATTTACATTAAAACATTTTCCTCTTGTTAGAAGCAGAAGGTTATCCACCAATCAGAGCGAGCATTTCAGAGGCATTTCAAGGAGACTGGCTGTGATTGGTTAGTTCACTAGATGTCAAGAATTATCGTACTAAACGAGTCAATCAGTTCTCTAAAATGATTTTTAGCACCTTATTTGAAGTCTGAGATTGAAGCGCAATTGTGGCACTTTAAATGTGTTTCTAGAGAGTAATTGGAGATGTGTGTCATTCTTAATAAAGCTTGTATTAAATGTACGTGTATGTGAAGGTCCATGAAAGTCACGTGATTACTGGATTACAATCGCTGCATTATAGATTTGCATAGTTGCTACAGTAGATGCACTGAATATTTTTTATAATTTTTTTAGTCTTTTTATCAGTAGTAATTTTATTTCTCAAATTTGCAATACAGTGATTTGTTTAAAAAAAACAAAAAAAAACATTTTTAACAAAAACTAGAAGAGGACAATACTAAAATTGTCCTCTAGGTTTCCTCTAATTCTACTTTAGGTTTAATGTGAATATTAATTTGACTGCTCACTACTTGAGAGAATTACTGATTAAATCTAATCTGTGCATTAACGCTGAACTCGCCCAAGTCTCTTTTTTTAAAAGCATCTCCGTTCTGATTAACCTTGTGAAAGTTAACTGTATATTGTGCTTCCTACCAAATATCTATTCTCCATAAATGCACTAATCATCATAATCAGTGTTGTTTGTCATGTTTTCCAATAAAATACGTAATTAAAACAAGATTAATTAACTTGCAAACAATAAGACTTTTTTTTTTCAGAGAATGTATCTTGAATTAAGTTAATTTTGTCTAGCACACTGGACATTTTTTAAGCATAAATTTGACAAATTAGTGATGTTTACACTTTAATGAAGTATAACAAATTTAATTCAAGATTAAGACTTGTTTTCAGAGAATATATCTTGAATTAAGTAAATTTTTCCTACCACATTGGCCATTTCAAGCATAAATTTGATTAAAAAGAAATTAGTGAGGTCTATGCTTAAAAAAAATTAAAAACAAAAACACATTTTTTATCTTAATTTTGCTTCTCAAGAAAATGGATCTTATTTTAACCCTTTAAGCTCTGAAGGTTTTTAAAGATTTCCAGTTTCAGTGGCATACCCAAAATTAAAGGCTTATAACTCGACAAAAAAACAAAACAGAAAAAAACAAAAAAACAAGGTTAAAGTGTTTGGTATTGTTGTGAAGAAAAATTTTCAAAGTTTTTAATTATACAGATTATAAATTCTTGGACTCTCAGCCTAAGAAACTACTGGAAAAAAAAAAAAAAAAAAAAACTTTTCCCCATATTTTTCTGATTTGACATTATAAATCTCTGGGCGTAAATAAGGTGGCTCAGAAAAACTGCTTTTGTTTAGTTCCCAATCATGTCACCTGTACATGAGTATCAATTTTGTGTTGATACGACAAAGCAATCAAAAGTTACTGCATTACAAATATTATTTATCCATGTGTCCAAAAGCCTATCCAAACAAATAAAACAAAAATTGTACATAAGAACTAATTACACATGCAAATACAACAATGACTAAAGGTATGCTCTCTCTCAAAAGAATGCAGACATGATTTTAATGAGATTTCACAGAATGAGTTTCAATCTGTGTCATTTGAGTCATCATTGAGTCTGTATCATGTACTTGGCCATCTAGTGGTGACCATATGTAATTACAGTGAACGATCCTCTCTGCCCATATCTGGATGACTTCCACCTCTGTTTGCAGTGATCTGAATCCTAATACGATTGTTTTAGTGTTCCATAATGCTAGACAACGTACTACATAATTTCCGATAAAGTCATTTGATCCAGGAAAGTTAACGTGTTTTTAGCCAGATAGCATATTATGTGCTGTGTGCAAATTGTGCTTCGTGTGGATTTTCTAATGATCTATGCATCCAATTACATCTCGTTTTAAAAATAACCGCCTCATCTAAATAATGGTATGTGAGTTTAAGATCTGTTTATTTTTCGTAAAGATATAAGTGAAAATGCAGCAAATTAGCAACACCTGTTTACATGTAACATGTATGTCAATGACTTACTCAAGTATGTTTTTGTCTGTGGGTAAAAAAAATAGGCTGGTTTTATTCTACTCTTTGAGAGCTTTCCAACAACATATGACACATGGCTATTTGATCAGTTTGATACATTTACAGATTACAATAATATATGCAGAGCAATTTCTTTTCATAAATGATCAAAACGGAACACTTCTCATTTGTCTGCAAATTTCAAAGCACTTGTTCAGTTTTGGTCATAATGCTTACATGCATTGGAAAGAAAAGCTTCTAAGCTTTCAAACGATACCTATTTTGTGTTTGTCAAGACAGTAGTTAGTAATAGTTTGATAATGAATCTTTTTCTCGCGGGCCCGCCGTAGGGCCCATCCAAGCTTAAAGGGTTAAGGATAAGCTTCACTGGAAAACATGACAAAAATAAGATTCCAAAATGTGTGTGTTGTTTTTCTGTTGTTATTTGCAGTGTGCTCTTTATAAAACAGATTAAAAACACATTTTCAAGACAACTTGTTGAGAGGAAAAAAAGATGCGCACAAATCCAATAGATACATTTACTGTTCTCGCATCATTCATTCGTGATAATGATCAGCATTAGAACATGTACGTAAAGACTAGATTAAGCATGTTATTTACATATGCAGCGCGACAAATTTCTTTTGAAAAGAGACACATACATCAAACCCCTATACAACATTCACTCTGCCCTTATGGACACAAATTCTGTGTGTTTTGCAGGTTTGTATACCTGTCAAGAACAGGTCCAGATCATATTTCACCCCAAACCTCAAAAAGGAACATTTTTATAATTATATTTTGATTAAAGAAAACGGAAGCCTGTTTTTAGAACCATTAATTTTGTTTGCACTGTGACATTTTCATGACAATTAAGCACATTTCTCACCCAAATCTCAGAACTTTGAAAAAAATATTATATATATATATATATATATATATATATTGTGTTTGTAATTGTTGTACTGATTACATTAATTTATGCTAATTTAAGTCAAATCATTGTATTACAGTAATGTGAATCTAATGAGAATAATGAAAATTACAAATAAACTCAGAAGTAAAAGATGCATTACAGTAATGATGCACAATGAAAATGTGTTCTTAATTGCAATGAAAATAATGTCACAATGCCAATACTATATATATATATATTTTGGCTGAGATAACATGGATATGTTTTCAAGAGATTCACCCATACATTGTTTTCATATGATAAAAGAGCTGATAAAAGTGTTTTCCAGCATGAATAAAATGCAGTCATTTCTGTGGATAAATTACAATAAGGTCCATACATACACTGATAATAAAAAACACCAACAATAAATATACAATTGAAAAATATATTGGATTAGGTCAGCATTTGGTCGGCAGCATGGCTGAATCTACAGCATGTCATCTAAGTTCATTATTTTCAGAAGGTCTAGTCGTTACTGTTACCAGGTGACAATTTGATTGACAATCCTTGAGAGCGCACTCAGTCGGCGGCAGATTCGATTTTCTCTTGCCGTTTCTTCATGATTTCCTGCAATTCTGAGTCTCCTCGACTCTTCTGATGGACATAAAGAAGGCAAATAAAAGATATTAGTACATTCCTATGGTTCTCATTAATATTATTTATAAAGTCACAGCCAATGATTTTTATGCAGATTTTGTTTTGGGGTGAATTTTGGAAAAATGTTGCAAAATTGCTATGCTGGTCATTTGGTGTTGTAAATATTTCACCACTGTTATTTTAGACAGTGAGTGGAAGTTTTTAATTCACAACATAATTCAAAAAAAGTATGTGTAAAATAATTTGTTACAAGCAGAAAGGTAAAATTCATGAAAATGTTGACTGTTTAGCCTCTTCCTGGTGCATTTTTGGGCTGCCGCCTGCAATTTTCCACACTCAAATTTAAAAGCTCACCATTAGCACATACTGTGGACTAACTGCCAAAAAATTGGTCTCATTTTTTCAGAAACCCCCCCAAATTAAAAAAGACTCAAATTATTCATAAATAATATTGTATATTATATATGTTTACAATCTCATGATGAATATATGTTGTTGTTGTTGGTCCTAACTTTGTAATTAAGTAATTCTGGTTCTGTTCACTCTACCTCCCTCCAAAAAGTCTTATTTTATTCCACTAGATGGAAGCAAGTACTAGAAAAAATAATTTCTCCTTTATCACCTTCCATTCACAAAATGACGATCAAAATGACGATCTGAAATGTATGTGGATTTTAGCCCCCACATTTATAGACATTTGGTCTAATTTTCAGTTTCAGTTTCATTGAATATCTCGGCCTCTGAGTAGACTATAAGCTCAATCTAAGTGTCATTAGAAAGCTGAGATCCTCCCCTTTTATCATCAATAGTTGATAACATATATTTTCAATGATTTGTTTAGCATGCTTTTCCTGCTGGATGGCATATTTTGTTCTGGACATCTAAGATATAACATTGGATTATTCACACAAGCAACCACACAGACAAGTAAAAAATGGCAATTTGTTTAGAAAACTGCCTAAGGTGGGGCCTGGGTAGCTCAGCGAGTATTGACACTGACTATCACCCCTGGAGTCGCGAGTTTGAATCCAGGGTGTGCTGAGTGACTCCAGCCAGGTCTCCTAAGCAACCAAATTGGCCCGGTTGCTAGGGAGGGTAGAGTCACATGATTAGTGGTTCTCGCTCTCAGTGGGGCGTGTGGTGAGTTGTGCGTGGATCGCTGAGAGTAGCATGAGCCTCCACATGCTGTGAGTCTCCGCGGTGTCATGCACATCGAGCCACATGATAAGATGCGCGGATTGACGGTCTCAGAAGCGGAGGCAAGTGAGACTTGTCCTCCGCCACCCAGATCGAGGTGAGTAACCGCACCATCAGGAGGACCTACTAAGTAGTGGGAATTGGGCATTCCAAATTGGGGAGAAAAGGGTATAAAAAAAAAAGAAAGAAAACTGCCTAAGGTAAAAGCAAATTTAAAGTATTTGGCTCTTTGGGGCTTACAGAAGCAGTGATCGGGGTTGTTTTTTCAGTGATGTTTGTTTTTGATGACTTAGAGATATCATATTTCACTTTGTGAATCTTTTAAAAAATCTTTCAAACTGTGGTATTCGGGCAACAAAATAAACAGTACAGTCGCATTCCTGACAATGAAAGTTTCATTTGATATATGATTTGTCTATTAAAGTGCTATCTGAAAGACTTTTACATTTATATTAATATTTCTACCACATGACTTCCAGGTAGCGCTGATTTGCGACACAAATGTTTTCAGGCCTTAATTTGTTATTTTATATAACATAAATGCAGAAGTGGTG
This sequence comes from Myxocyprinus asiaticus, assembly GCF_019703515.2. Classification (NCBI taxonomy): domain Eukaryota; kingdom Metazoa; phylum Chordata; class Actinopteri; order Cypriniformes; family Catostomidae; genus Myxocyprinus; species Myxocyprinus asiaticus. The sequence continues at coordinate 4,202,001 of NC_059389.1, read as the reverse complement.
GTTATCTCTGAAAATGTCAGATTCTAAGCTTTCAAATGATACCACATATGTCAGACTTAAACATTTTAAGCGTAAACTTTTTCATGACATAGCGCCCCCTTTTGGACCCTCAGAGTTGAAGAGGTTAAAACTAATAAGGACTATTGATATTGATGACACTGTATATTTGCTGGTATAATCAAAATAATAAAAAAAACACCCATCTCTGTGTAATATAGTTGATTAATTCTACCATGAGTATAGTAAACAATTATGATTACTGAATAGGCTCCATTGTGTAAATCTAGGAAATCTTATTGCCCAGTGTTGCATTTTTGCTTTGCTTCGAAAATTTATGAAAGCTGATATTTTTGTTTGTGTTGCTGACCTCTAGTTGTGCTTTCTGTACAGTGATCTGACTGTAGACTCGAGAGCCTTCATCTCCACAGACGGCCTTCAGATGATCTTTATTCAGAGAGAAGATCTGAGCACCTGTCAGAATGCCCAGACGGTCCACCGTACTAACAGAGAGTGACAGTGAATAATATATAAGGCTAAATATAATGCCAACATATTAACCCTGAATTAAATAAAATAAAAACATTACTTTGTTTATTTATAATTAACTTTTTATTTTCCAGAATATCCCCAAGCGGAGGTTTGGTCAGATATAGCTAACTTCTAGAAACAATTTTGTCTCATGAGTAAAGCTGAATAAACCTCCACACATAACCGCACGTTTTATTAAAACTTACGGTTTTGAGAAGCCCTTGGAATTGAGCCAGGTGGTGACCTGGGCGGGACTGGAGTCGAAGGACAGCGGGACTGTGGAGCTAGATTGACGCTCCACCTTGAAGTTCCTCGTGGGCGGATTAACCTTGTTGCCGGTGATCAACATTAGCAGCTCATCGTTGACTTTATCCATCTGGTGAGTGTGACCTGAGACAGAACAATGATGCTCATGTAGCCAGACTTTTGACAATCAGCATAAAGTCTGATTGACATTGCAGCTTATTCTGGCCAAGAACTGCCCACTTACACAGGAAGATGTTCATTGACAAAGTGTTATCAATGCTAATGAAGACGAGACGAAAAATATGCACCATGATGATCATTTTAACGTAAAAATGAATACTGCAAGATATTAACTGTTTTGGCGGCACACGGAGGACCAACAGCATATTAGGCAGGTGGTCATAATGTTTTGGCTCATACAGTACTGTGCAAAAGTTTTAGGCACTTGTGAAAAATGTTGCAAGGAGGATGTCTTCAAAAATAATGACATAAATAGTTTTCATTTATCAATTAACATCATACAAAGTCCAGTAAACATAAAAAATCTAAATCAATATTTGGTGTGACCACCTTTGCTTTAAAACAGCCCCAATTCTCCTAGCTACACCTGGACACAGATTTTCTTGGTTGTTGGCAGATAGGATGTTCCAAGCTTCTTGGAGAATTCGCCACAGTTCTTCTATCTATTTAGTCTGTCTCAGTTGCTTCTGTCTCTTCATGTAATCTCAGACTGACTCGATGTTCAGTGGGGCGCTCTGTGGGAGCCATGACATCTGTTGCAGGGCTCCCTGTTCTTCTATTCTAATCATTTCTATTAGCAAAAGTAATGTTTGGGAGTCTAACATTTATATTTCCTATTGACACACTAAAGCTGAAGATATAAATAACCATCTTAAGACAAATGTTTTTGTGAAACATCTTAAGTGCCTAAGACTTTTGCACAGTACTGTATATGGAATATTACAACTTGACAATGAAGCGAATGAATGGGTGAACTTGAACTAAGTTGAACTTGTTGTGAATTCTCGGTTTCCTTTAAAACGTGCTACATGCAATGCAAACTCCAAAATTGGCTTAATATTACACGGCCTCTAATGCATGAAGAATTCAGAATACAGTAATGGAAAAGTAGCTAATGGTTAAGTATATTCATTTTATGCTTTTATTTCAAGAGCTCAGGTTTTCACAACAAGGACAGTTGTGTGTTTTTGTATCTTTATATGTTTGATAAATATAATAAATGTAAAAAATATTTTAGTATTTCTTTGACATATTTTGAATATTTGATTAAAGTTAGGTCTGTTACAATTTTACAAATTTAACCTTTAACAGTTTGATAAAAAACTGGTTGGTCTGTTACAAAATTACTTTTTTCATTGACTAAAATTATATGTAATTTTAATCAGAGTAAAACTGACTTAAATGAATGAATATGACATGACGAAACACTGACTAAATTTAAAGGACATTTTCGTCAAAATACTAAGACTATGACTCAAACAAAAGACGGTGTAAATATGAACACTGTTGACGTGACATCATCGGATAAATCTGAAATTGCATATACTTCCAAAAACAATGCAGAATACATAGTTATGCTCAAGGATATCTCCTTTGTTTGCAACTAAATGCCTCAAACAAAAACCAAATTCAACACCATGAACTTCCCAAACAAGTTCTTGGGAGCTTGTAAAAACAGCGTAAAGCCAGCCAGACTGGATTGGATCTTGCCATTTCGATAAAGCACTTTCCATTTTTTGTGTGCAAAGTGATTAATTATGTTAATAACTCACCGTCTTTCTCACTACCCATTGAACTTGAGGGTGACTGTCCTCTGTATGACTGTGTGACAACAAGAGAGAGAAAAAGAAATAAGCATTTGTAGGGATGAATAATGTTAATCTGAATCAAAACCTCTGCCGTTTTAGTGTGTATATCTGTGCAGCTGTTACCGGACTGTAGGGAGGGTCATTCATAGCTTGAGGATCCTCTAGTTTCACAACATCCAGGATGTTATAGGGCACGTAACCCGCCTGACCACTTCTGTTCCGCAACTTCCACCACTGTTTATCATCCTCCAACACCTTAACACAAATATACACATTATTACATCTATCATAAGACAGCACACAGCCTCAGCACAGGTAAAAACAGCACATACTGTACATCACAATCATCATACCTCCAGAATTTCATCCTGTAGCACTGAAAGCTCGTTGGCATTGCGTGCCACAAAGTGGTAGCGGATCTTTGCATACTTGCGAGCAGCAGGAGACGATGAGTAAGAACTGAAAAAGTGAGAGCTGGTCAGGGAGAAATCTTCAGATCATATTTAAGCAATAAGGCACTTGAGGCTGTGTTATATTGTAAATATATTCATGTATCAACTTGACTGCTTTTAGAAATGGTTACAACATAATACAAATATTTTATTTAATGTTTAATAATTAGGGCTATCAATTTAATGCATTAATTAATTGCGATTAGTTATATAAAAAATAATGCTTTAAAAAAATTAACGCAATTAATTTATACGGAATATTCCTACCATCAGAGCAATTCAAGCTTGAAGTACCATCTGTTTTCATCAGGGGGCAGTAAGCGAAACTCCAGCTGTAATTCTGAATGCAGGGATCTCGAGATGTGTTTCAAACTACGTTTAACGTGACACCGTGACATAAAAACTTTGTGCACATTGACGCAACCTTAGAAAAGCCCTTATATAAATCTATCTCGGACAGATTGATGAATTCCATTACAAAATGGATTGTTGTGAATTGTAGGCCAATGATTGGCTTATGTTTAATTATATGGAAATAAATAATATATTGACTTCTATGCATTTTAATTATCTGAATAATTATTGTATAATATATATAATATATTTATGTTATCTAAGGGCCTTTCTCAAAAAGAAAAATAACATGCAATTAATTGCAATTCATTTGACTAGTTATCACCATGTCATGTAATTAATTCAATAAGACAGCCCTATTAATAATACATAATAGACATATTCAAGAAACAAATTGTCATTAAAATGATATGTCATTCATTAATATTGAACAATGAAGTGTTGTATCGACCAGTCAGCATCCAGGATCAGTTTTATAAGTCAGCAATTGAGATGTAATTTTTCCATGTTAGTAAATCCATAAATATGGAATAACACATTTTCTACCAATACAGGATTTTCAATGGCCAATGACAATATCTAAAGAGCAGGGTGGCCAATTGCTGATATAATCTCAGTGTATATGATTTAATACAATTTACTAAGAGTAAATGAGTAAGTTAACACTTAGTTTACACTATATTTGTGGTTATTATCCAATGGCAATCCCACTAACACCTCAACTAGAGGTTGACTGATATTACCGATATATCGCCGCCGATGGTTTGTTTTTGGAACTATTGATTATCTTCAAAAATCAAAGCTGATAGTAACTGATAGTTTTTTTTATTTATTTATTATTATTCCTTTTATAAGATTATAATAAACGAGCACTCCGAATAGGTTTTGTTGTTAAGTAGATATAAGTTAATCATATGTTCATGTTAAAAGTCCATGTTATTTTGACTGACGGTGTCCATAGAGAAAAGGAAAAAAGTCTGGTTTTTTAACTGGATTGCTGATCATCTACTATTGATGAATTACTGCTCATACAGTATTAGCCTATATATTAATGTTTACTTTATAGTGTTTTTATTGTAATACATTGATGATTTAAGAGTGACTGTTTTGTTTCCCTTATGTTTTTGTGTGAGCTGGCAGCATAGACTTTTCAAAATAAGAGTCCCTGGTATTTCAGGCTTGTTTACAGTCCTGCATTATGGACCAAATCTTATTTTTTGTTTAATGGTTAGTATTGGGATTTTCAGGGTCCTTCTCTGTCAGGAGAGTAGGACAAACTCACCCGTTTGACGAGAGTGATGACTGTGATCCAAAGAACTGACAGAGAAAAAAAGAGGGAAAAATGTGATGTCCATGAATGTGTGGTTTACAGAGAAAAGATTTGCAGACAGTAATAATAAACACAGTGACATAAATCAACATACACATATGTCTCTCTCTCACCTCTTCTTTCCTGTATTCTGATTGCACTGGGGACCTCGGCATCCCCATGCTTTCCGTCTCCCATGGTGACGTACGGAACAGTTCCACCGGCGGCTCCCAGCCGTTCCGGAACTTTGGGACATAGAGAGGAGCGCACTGATCTTTCGGCCAATCAGCTCTAAGGCACAAAAGGAAACATTATACTCTGAATTGTACTCCAAACAGAATTAGACATACAACAGAGTTTTTGTATAAGAAATATCACTAATGAAAAATGTCACTAATGAAATGCAAGCAAAATTGTGAAAAAAACAACAACAAAAAATTAAGCTAAAAAAAGCGTTTTTCAAAAAAGCTAGTTGTGTGAAATATTATTCACACAATATTTACTCCAAACACAATATACCCTGAAAAGAAATTTAATAATGACTAACAAGCAAATAAATAAAATAAACAAAAATTCACAACAGTACCTGGGTCGTGTCCATCCATCTCCGAGCAGCTCAAAGATGGTCATCTCTTTAGGAGTCAGATGTCCTCGCAGGAAGTCCACTGAGTCCCGGGACAGATGAGGAGAGATGACTGCACGCGTCAGATCGGGACTGCCACAACTCTGCAGGATCTGAATTCACAAACACAACACACATAATACATTTTCACCACTTATATAACCGGTCAGCTTGTCTGGAGACTGCCCTCTTGTCAGTAGCTGAAACCCTGCGACTGGCGAGTCTGCTGACTTCGACACAGTGAACCACAAGATCCTCCTGTCCACCCTCTCTGACCTGGGCATCACAGAAATTGTGCTTGGATGGTTTGAGTCATATCTCACTGGCAGATTGTTCAAGGTCTCCTGGAGAGGAGTGGTGTCCAAGACACACCAGCTGACCACTGGGGTTCCTCAAGGATCAGTGCTTGGACCCCTCCTCTTCTCGACGTTCACAACATCACTCAGACCAGTCATTGAAGCACATGGCTTTTCCTACCACTGCTACACAGATGATGTGCAGCTCTAACTGTTGTTCCAGCCTGATTACCCTACTGTCTCAGCTCGTATCTCTGCCTGCCTCTCAGACATTTCGGCCTGGATGAAGGAACGACACCTTCAGCTCAACCTTGCCAAGACAGAACTCCTCGTGATCTCAGCCAACCCATCTGTTGACCACAACCTCACTATTCATCTTGGTTCAACTACACTAACACCAACCAGAACAGCCCAGAACCTGGGACTGGTGGTAGAAATTAGATAACCATAATTTCACTGCACACATCTCATCAACTACCCGGTCTTGCAGATTCGCCCTTTACAACAGCGACGACTGGTGGTCCCATCACAAAGAGGCTCAAAGTGTATGTCATGATCGTTCATTTTCTCTGCTCCTCTGTGGTGGAATGTACTTCCAACCTCCACACAATCTGCTGTTACCTTCTCAACATTCAAGAACCAGCTGAAAACACATCTGTTCCATGAGCACGTAACCAGTCCACACTAATTGCACTTACTACTGCACTTAACATGCACTTAATGTTAAAAAAAAAATCCTTGTCTGTCTTTCTTCTGTGCTAGCATCTTTACTACTGGTACTGCAGATGTTGTTAAACTTTGTATGACAAATTGCTTGCTATGTGTCTCATTTGTAAGTCGCTTTGAATAAAAGCGTCTGCTAAATGACTGTGAATGTATCTTTTTGAATTTCTTTAAGTTATTTTTTGTGCTCTTCACACAATCAGCAGAGTGGCAGTTGAAATGTATTCATTTCTACATTTCCTCACCATTTCAAGGGGTCCAAACAGGAAGTGTACAAGCTCTGAAGCAGTGGGGTTCTGAATGTGCTTCTTCAGTTTGGCCTGTAGAGGGCGCACAAAGTCAACAAAATCATGATTTAAAATGTTAAAGCACAAACACAATGAGAGTGAGAATATTTCAAATAATATTTCATTTCAAACCACTATGACCAAATCAATGCTTGTTGCAAAAAAACGTTTTAAGTTTAGGGACAAAGAGAGATATTGGTGAGTGATATTATAAACCCACCAGCAGGTTGAAAGAAAGTTTCAGCTTCTGAAGACAGTCGATAAACTCGGCTTCTGAAGGAGGCTTGGCTCGTAAAGTCAGCATCCCCTCTGAAACACACAAGCCTCATGAGAATCATGTTTGAGTATCAAAGCATTTAAATGTATAAATATACCATCAGATTTCTTCTAACAAGATAAGAGCTTAAGTGAGGAAATAAATGCATGAATATGATTTAGCAGATGCTTATCCTTAGTCACCATTCACTTTCATTGTATGGAAAAGAGATGCAATGAAAGTGAATGGTGACTGAGGCAAACATTCTGCCAAACATCTCCATTTGTGTTCCACAGAAAAGTTTGGAACAAAATGAGGGGTGGTAAATGATCATAGTTCATCCCTTTCTTAGCAGCCAGTGAAAATGTGCTGTACCTGCTGGTCCTTTCTTCTTGTTTTTCTTGCTCCTGTTGCGCTGGTTAAGTTGAGCGAAAGCTTCAGCTGCTTTATGAAGACGCGACACGAAGCTCTCGATGTCATCCAAGGCACAGTTCAGGATTTGCTAAGGGACACAAACACCTTTACTTTGCTATCTAAATGAGGATGCACAACAGATGTCTATTGTTTGTATATAAAGCTAACCATAATTACTACAGGTTAACCCTAATCCTAATAGAAAAGTTCTCGACAGATAGATAGATAGACAGACAGACAGACAGATACAATATTTATAGTCATTTCAATTATATATTAAAGATAGATAGATAGAAAATATAGATATAATAGATTAATATCAATTTTATATATATATATATATATAATGTATATTTATATACTGTATATATAATAATTGTATTATTACAATTTAATTATTATAACGTTTTTATAATTATTACAATTTATATTAAATATGGATGGATGGATAGATAAGTATTACAATTATATATGATAGACAGACAGGCAATATATATTTATAATATAATAGCATTCATTTAATATATATATTAATTCATTTATATATATATATATATATATATATATATATATATATATATATAATATGATATTATATATAATTATGTGTGTAATATATAATAATTTGTATTATTATAATTTAATAATAATTATTATTATTATATTTATAATAATTCTTATAATTAAATATTATTAATAATTATTATAATTATTATTTATGAATAATCACCCCCCCCCCCCCAAAAAAATATTGATTTTGTCTCAGATGTTTCTCCTAAAATTCCTTACAAGAAATAAAAATAGAAAAAAAAAAATCAATTGTTGAAATAAAGTAAGAGTGTAGAGTTTTAAAAATGAAGTGGAGAGCATAGCTAGGATAATTGGTCTTGGATGAAATTGATGAGAAATGTTTGAGTTCATATTGAGATCTTTCACTTTTGATGGCAGATTTGGTATCTTGGGGAATCTTAGCACAGTTTGAGACATTGTTGAGATCTCTTCTAAAACTCGTAGTGAAGATGTGTGAAATTACAGGTGTTTTTTCACAGTTTTCTATTTTCACAGTTTTTTCAACATGTAAACTTGTTGCTGTCTAGAAGAAACAACTGCGTATTAATGAGATTTCATTTGTGCCTTGTCTTTCCTATGAGTCAGATTAAGAATATCCCCAGGGTTTTGTCAGATTTAGCTCACTTCTGGGAGCAAATCTGAACTCAATTTATAGCCAGGTAAACAAGTAATACACAAACACACTGAGTGAAAACACGGCCTGAGTTATGTCTCGATTGATGAAACCACTTATCTGGTATACTCAATCCTTCAGTGTGTTTTAGATGTGTGTGTGTGTGTTATCCAATGTTACAGCATGACATAAGCACTCACCACATCCTTCTCAATGCGCTGGGCGAGTTTCATACTGGACTCAGGATCCAGAGGCAATAACTCATCTTTGACACATACACAAAGAGAGAGTATTGAGTATCAATGCTTTTACTGTAACTCAGAGTAATAACATACAGAGTGTGCACACAATATGTGTATCACCTTTTATTTCTGTAGCTGCCACACGACCTTTGACCCCATGGCTGGGGCTTTTAGGCTCAGAAGGTGGGATGATGGTTTCTCGATGGCGTTTCATCTTTTCTTGGTTCATTCTGATGGAGGAAAGGCCAAAAACAAGTGAGCTGCCTACGTAGGCAACATTTTAAGGCATCTTTAGTGTGCTGGTGTGCGAATAGCTGTACAACGTACTGTCTCCGATGACACCGTAACTGGTTTTTCAGGAAGAAAATCACACGGTTTCCAAACCACTAGTCTGCATGTAACCAAACCCAAGCACTGATAGCATCCGTAAATAAATGAACAACTATTACACAAAAGATCAGAGCAACCTCAGGGTAAATGTGCCTTTACTATCCACTTATCCAGTTACTTGTGTTTAGGACTGCTCGATGTCGTAACAGAGTTACATAACAGGGGAATTAAAAATTCTGTCATCATTTACTCCTTAAAGTTGTCCTAAACACGTATGACTTCATGTCCTCCATGGAGAACAAAAGGAGATTTTGCAGAATGTTCACACAGCTCTTTTCCTTATAATGAAAGTACACAGTGACCAGGAGATGTCAAGCTAAAGAAAAAAAGGTAAAAAACGCACCATAAACGTATTCCATACAACTTGTGCGCTATATTCCTACTCTTTTGAAGCCATATGATTTTAATAGTTTGACGAACAGACTTATTTTAAGTCGTATTCACTGATAATCTTCCCTGCTCACAAGAAATGCAAAGAATAATGCCATTTTGATGCCATTTGATGCCAAACCTGGATTGACACTTCACGACATGCCGAGTGCTACGGCAAAAACAACTTAAATTTAGGTCTGTTCCTCACACAAAGACTCCAAATATAGCACACAAGTTATACAGACTACTTTTATGATATTTTTATTCTGCTTTGTAGTCCTTTTTGGAGCTTGACTATAAGCTACGATTTTATTGTAAGGAAAAGACCAGTGTCAACATTATGCTAAGCTTCTCCTTTTGTGTGTCATAAAGCTTTTGAACAACATGTAGCTGGTTTTATGATGACAGAATTTACATTCTGGAGCGAATTATCACTTTAAAAACAGTTACAGTAGTGATGAAGCTTTTTTTGTGTCTCTCAGGGCTGGAACTCACTTTAGCGTCTGTGGTCGCGTTTTCTTGCCGCGTTTGTTGTCTCCCAGAGCACTATCAATGTCAGCATGCACCATCTCTGCCTAAACACAAAAAACACAGACAGAAGACAGCTCATGATTATGTTTATCACCTTACAGAGCACTGTAGTGTGGCACGAGTGTTTGTAGCTTGCTAGCCTGCTTAGCATTGCTTATTCTTATAGGTTCATCGGTTTATCCTTTGCCATTTTACCACATCCTTTTTTTTTCCCGCTTTTCTACTGTTTCAACTGCATGTATTTTACCGAGCGCACCTGTTGTCTCTCTTTTTTCTTTTTTTTCCGCTTGTCTGCATCTCGTGTCTCAACTGCGTGCATTTGTTTTCTCCTCTGTGTTTTACACGGATTATTGCATCAATCTCAAACATCTGCTGATTAGGAACCACATCGATCTAGAACCCTCGCCGCTCAAGAACAACCATAACAACAACAAGAACAAACAAGTGCAGTAAGTCATGGCATTCACTCATATTATTGCTTCCTGCACTGCATGCCACATGTTTACTATAGCTTCTTCCATCAGCAGTGAGGGATTTACGTGTGATAAATGTAAGGAATTAGTCAAGCTGACGGAAAATATTAATGAGTTAGAGAAACGCATCCAAACACTAGTTGAGGTCAATGAGAAACAGAAGCCAGTAGATACTGTTTCGGATGCTGGAAGTACAGCAAGCAACACACACACTTTGGTTCCGGATGTAGAGCCCCCACAGCAGGGCGATTGGGTGACTTCTCAGCGGCATACTTGCTCAGTAAAGCAACACCACTCTCCCATCCCTGTTAGGGTCTCTAATCGATTCTCCCCACTCAGTGAGTGCACCCACTGAGCATCATGTTGAAAGAGCCTTAATTATTGGTGATTCTATTGTAAGGAACGTGAAAATAGAAACTCCAGCCACTATTGTTAAATGCATTTCCCGGGCACGAGCATCTGACATCAGATCAAATTTACAAGTGCTGGCTAATGCTAAATGTAAATTTTCTGAAACTGTTATTTATGTTGGCACTAACGATGTCCGGCTTCGCCAGTCGGACATCATTAAAGATAATGTTAAAGAGGTGTGTCAACTTGCATCAAGAAATGGTACATATGAAGAATTTCAGTCAGGATTTAGGCCCCATCACAGTACAGAGACTTAACTCATCAGAGTTACAAATGACTTGCTCTTATCATCTGATCACAGCTGCATTTCTCTTCCAGTGCTTTTAGATCTTAGTGCTGCTTTCGACACCATAGATCACAACATTCTCTTGAATAGGCTGGAGAATTATGTTGGCATTAGTGGACTTGCATTAGCATGGTTTAGGTCCTATTTATCAGACTGCTTCCACTTTGTATGTGTAAATGAGGAATTGTCAAATCAAACAAAAGTTAAGTATGGAGTGCCACAGGGATCAGTGTTAGGGCCTCTGCTTTTCTCCTTATACATGCTTTCCTTGGGAGATATTAACAGGAATCGTGGAATAAGTTTCCAGCGTTATGCCGACAATACCCAACTTTATATTTCTTCAAAACCCAATGAAAATTCACAATTCTCCAAATTATCAGAGTGTATCAATGAAATCAAAGATTGGATGGCCAGAAATTTCCTTCTACTCAATTCCGACAAAACAGAGGTACTAATTATTGGACCAAAAACTTCTAAAAATAAGCCGCTAAAATATAATTTGACTCTCGATGGATGTACTGTTATGTTGTCTTCTTCAGTGAAGAAATTATGTGTTATATTTGATAACAATCTGTCCTTTGAAAATCAAATTTCCAATGTTTTTAGAACAGCATTCTTCCACCTCAGAAATATTGCTAAGTTATGACACATGCTCTCTGTTGCTGATGCTGAAAAACAAATTCATGCGTTCATGATCTCAAGACTAGATTACTGTAATGCATTACTGGGAGGATGTCCAGCAAGTTCAATAAATAAACTTCAATTGGTTCAAAATGCAGCTGCCAGAGTTCTGACTAGAACCAAGAAATATGATCATATTAGCCCCATTTTATCATCGTTACATTGGCTACCTGTTCAATTTCGTATTAATTTTACAATTTTGTTAACTACATACAAAGATTTGAATGGTCTAGCTCCACAGTGCTTAAGTGACCTTCTGACATGCTATATTCAGTCACGTTCATTACGATCGCAAAATTCTGGCCTGTTAATAGATCCTAGTATATCAAAATCCACAAAAGGAGGTAGATCCTTTTCCTATTTGGCTCCTAAACTATGGAATAGTCTCCCTAACACTGTTCGGGATGCAGACACACTCACTCAGTTTAAGTCTAGACTAAAGACTCATCTATTTAGCCAGGCATACACCTAATTTATCCTTCAATTCACAATCAGACTGTTTAGTTAGGTCTGCTGGAACCAGAAACATCCGTTCGTGCTTGGTGTCGGACTCCAGTGCTATGTGTCTCTGAGTGATGAAGACTAACTGCATCCGGTGCTAGCCAGACATCACCTCAATCTATTACGATGGACTTCAGAGGATGAACTGATGCCAACTGTAAGACATCGGATACTTCATATGCCACTGCCTGAACCTTAGACTTACAATGGACCCCACCGAACCTCACCGAAATGACCCGCCGGTTGAACTGCGATGCACCTCATTGATCTCTGCCTGCATCACCTTGGTCTAATGATGTACTACACTCTTGAAATGGAATACATAGACTATCAATTAATTTCCAACAAAAGCCTTTATCAGCCAACTAACAAGGACAATGCATCTATGTGAACTTCTCCAGTTAATCCAGGATGAACTTCAAAGACATCAGTCATTAATCTTACAGTTCATACAAAAATAACACTTTTTTTTTGTTTAAACACTGACCCTTAACACTTACTTAGTTTAATCATTTTAAACCATGACTTGCACTGCACATAAATAACTAATATTGGCATTATATTCATGATGTTAGTCAGAGGGGAACTGGCCCCCACAGTGAGCCTGGTTTCTCTCAAGGTTATTTTTCTCCATTAACCAACATCTTATTGGAGTTTTGTGTTCCTTGCCACAGTCACCTTCAGCTTGCTCACTGGGGTTCTACATACAATTATTATATAATTATTACATTTATATACACAATTTACAATCATATTTAATCAAACTACACTGTAAGACTTTATAGATATTACAGTTTCATTTTTTTGTTAATGTATGATTTTCTGTAAAGCTGCTTTAAAACGATGTGTGTTATACAAATAAAAATGACTTGACTGTAGGAATTGAAAGAAAGATAAAGTTCAACCAGACCGATAGCTTGACCATATTACATGTATGGACATGTTCAGAATGTCATATTGTCATACTACTCATACTATTTTTGCTGTATGCATTATATTTACTGTGCACAGTATGCAAATTTTATTTTTGTATGTAAAGTGCTACAGTATATACACTGTATACCAAAACAATAGTTCACTGTGATTAAATTGCACTTGTTTCACAAAACCAAAGTGTATTATTTTCACAGTTGTTGTTTATTACGTCATATATATTACGTCATATATACAATGCCCACATTCCCAGATGAAGTGTGTCCAGGAATGTATGCATACTATTCACATGCATACCTAAATTACGTGCTCTTTTAACAGCTGAGGAGTACATTCTTTATCTAATGCAGTACATACTCTGACAGTATGCAAATTAGGACACAGCTGTACTGTTTACAAACAGAGCACACAGCATTAAATGTAAGACTTTACATTTCCAATTATAATGGAAGTGATATATACTGCGATTTTTAACATCGTCTTTTTGACTCATTCGATTGGACTGCCAAAATTAGTTTTTAATTGGATTAGAAATGCACAATAACTCTATTTGTTCCTGAGATGATGACTGGTCACTACTCGTCGTATGCAGCACTGTGCAGACCAATCAGTGCCAGCTTGATGCAATGTATGCCAGTTAGAAAGTTTGACTGCTGCTTCGTCTCCATGAAATATGCCATCAAAGTGCCCAGAGCAGCTGCATAATCTCTGATGATGACACAGCTTATTCCCGATTCACCATTTTCCGACAATGACATGCGCATCGTGTTTAATCTGGCACCTTTAGTTTTGCTAACTAATTTGTGTTTTTATAAGAATAAAAATCTCTTAATCTTATATAGCATTATAAATGATGAAAAAAGCACTCCTTTATTGGTATTGAAATAATATAGGTTAATATTAGGATTGTGTCACACTTAATTAGTTGTACATGCTGCAATGACAATTACAGGAATATTCTGTGTTCAATACAAGTTAAACTCAAATGACAGCATCTGTGGCATAATGTTGATTACCACAAAAATAATTTCGACTCGTTCCTCCTTCTCTTTAAAAAAAAGCACAAATTTGGGTTATAGTGAGGCACCTACAATGGAAGTGAATGGGGACAATCCGTAAACGTTAAAATACTCACTGTTTCAAAAGTATAGCCAGTCACTTACTAACCTTTTCTGTGTAAAATTACAGTATATACAAATATACAACGTGGTTGATATGACGATGTAACACTACAAACCCTAAAACGACTGTAACACTATGATTTCAACAACTATACGGCTCAAATAATACACAAGTTATAACTCTATAACTCCGTGTGTATCAAATATGATACACAACATTTGATGGCTCCTGTTTCACTCTCTGTTCAAGCTGACGAGCCAAATAACCTATGGTAAGTTTCACATGTTTATGGCACTATCTAGTGGTTATTTGTGAAAAAAGTGCTTTCAATGTTTATATCGATCTATTTAAAATTGTGAAAAGTGACTCTTATGTTGGGATAAATGATAGCTTATTTTTATAAAGTAAAAGTGACTGTAATGATTATATTGTTACTGATATTTTAAAATGAGTATTTGCTGAATATAAGCAACTTGTGCCTGGTTAAAAGTTTGTATATTATTTTATTGAAAAAGCCCCTTTGAAATCCATGTATCAAATATGATACAACAGGCTTTTGAGGAAAATCTCTCAATCACTATTAAATTACATTCATGCACACCACAAAAAAATCACAGAGCTTTGAAAATTCTGACATATACATTTTATAAGATATATTTAAAGTGTGAACTAATATTTCTGTGTATTTTCATATCTGCAGTCTGCTCTGTCATTATAAACATCTCATTATTTTACATTACAAGCTATTATGATGTCATCTCACCATAAGTTCATGAGACCCAGTGAAAAAAGTTTTACAATATCCCTTTTTTAAATATCAATATAGTGTTTGGTGCATAAAATACATATGATAAAAACTGTTTATTGTTCATATTGTATTTGATGTGCTGAATTGAACTGTGATACATTTTAATCCATATTTATAGACTACGGAGAGGAAGTTGTCATGGCCAAACTCTCAAACATTTGGTATCTCTGAAAAGCCCAGAGAGTCCTCTGATAATACCCCTGTAGAAAAACTTCAGTAACAAATGTCCTACACACAAATGAATTGCTGGGCCTCAGGAGGATAATGACCTTTAAATATGATACATAAAAATCATATATAGTACTAATGGTACTAAAAACAGTTTAATGTCAAAAAATGTGTCATATGAAATATATATTCATAGTGCTTTTATAAAATTATAAGTTTCACATTTCTGCTTTTAAACCCTCCAGAAATTGGCCCCGTTGACTTCCATTGTAAGTGCCTCACGCTAACCTCGTTTTTTGCTTTTTTTAAAGAAAAGTATAAAAAATTTTGTGGTAATCAACATTATGCCACTAATGCTGTCGATTGAGCTTAACTTGTATTGAACCCAAAATATTTCTTTAAAAAATCAAATCTGTTTACTATTTTTAAAAATAGTAGACAGTACACACACAGTATGCAGTAAGCAGTATGCTAGTTCTGTGCGTGTGTCTCACCTCCACCTCGTCGCAGTAAAAGAAGTGAATGTCTGGCTTGTGCTGTTCATTGTCTTGACAAACGAGCAGCAGGACGGAGGGGTATCGCGTCTGATTCAGCAGCGTCTGACAGTGCTGGACTGTAAACACAGGAAAGACCTCAAGATCCTCCTGAGAGAAAGAGAGAGAAACAGTAGTACAGCTGTCTAATAACATCGAGAGAAACAGTGATCATGAGAATTCTGAAACAAATACAATATAGTATAATACTAATAGACAGAAACAATATCTAACAGATGCTACAGTACTTCATTTCTTCATACACCATCCTGGTCTTTTTGCAAATGATTAATCAGTCACATTATTACAAAGTAAAATAAACGCTTCTCTTCGTAATCTTTTATCAAAATATAATAACTCTACCCCTGAAATAACTTTCTTTTTTGGCTGATGTCACCAAAGTCGCTTAAAGGGATAGTTCACCCAAATATGGAAATGTTGTCATTGTTTACTCATCCTTATATATGACTTGCACACAAAATGAGATGTTGAGCAGAATGTTAGGAAGTGACAGCCTCGGTCATCATTCACTCTTGTGTAGGTTTGGTATGACATGATGACAGAAATTTAATTATTGGGTGAACTATCCCTTTAAGTTTCAACCAACGGGTGGCGACTTACATTCAGGTCAGGCTCCAGTATGGACTTTCACCGACTTTCACAATGCATTAAATTCCCAATAGATAAAAGTTTTTGTCTCGTTAAATATTATGTTTCAGAAGTACGTGACATTTCTAGGTTTGCGAATGCCATTTCACGTTGAGTATAATGTCCTTAAAAATAATGCTAGTCTAGTCTGGAAACACATAAACAAACCTGATTGCCAAAAAAATGTGTGATCGATGAACTGAGGAACATTAATTCAATTAAAAGAGATACACTTCTTTGCAAAATTTGATATACAAACCATTTATTCAATTTGAATAATGCAACTGCATTAAATAAGATTTTAAATAAGATAAATAATAGGATTTCTTCTGTGTTTATTGTTCATACGTAAACCTTGGTGATAATGATTAATGAGGTCAAAGGTGTGCAAGTGTTGGAAGTCACATTGATATTAGCTGACTAATGACATCACTAATCGGACTTATTTCATACGGTTCACACGATTGACACGGATGGAACTCTCCCCATTCCGGCAGATCAGATTACATTAACCATCTGGGTCAAAGCAGGCTTAGTTAATCGGACAAAGGCGTGGAACATGCATATGTCTGTCACTCTTTTCACAAATTCGTGTTTCCACGATCTGCTAAGAAACATGTGTGAACTTGAGGGGAACTGACTTCATACATTCACTCAAAATGATCGAGTATCAAGAAAACACAATAATTGTGTGGCAAGACTCTTTTTGAACTTCTAAACGTTTCGTACAGATCAAAATTCAGTACCAACTATACACAAACATGACAAAAAGACGATACATTGCGTCTAATTCATCAGACAGCCCACAAAAGTGGTGGACTGATTACTCGAGTAGACAAAACGACTAATAAGTCTGTCCTTAATCAACAAAAATTGGTGGAAAAGTGAAGTTCTAAAAAAAAAAAAGCATGCATCATTTGTTTGCAGATGAGACTTGGTTTGATATTTTGTTTATCACATGCACACTCACCTTGGTCTCACAATCGAGCAGTTTGATGGATTTGTCCGTCACCTGCAGCAGCATTTCCTGTGTCCAGATTTTGTCTTTGGAGTCGAGCAGGATTAATTTCTTAATGGCATCATCCACCGTCGCAATGGATTCTGTCTTATCCATGATGAACGTGGAGAGATGCTGCAAACACACAAATACACACAGAAGGGGATTCACTAAGAATTAACTGCGCCTTGTAAAAGCACCTATTTAAGTGCCTGTCTGCGCCTGGTTTACTAAAGGCATTATGCAGATCAGGCAAGGTATTTTAAATACTCAAGACACGGCGCTGAGTGTGCATGCTTAAACTAAATTGCGGGTGGTCAGTAAATAAGACGCAGGTCTAGGAGATAATACTGAGATATTAAAGAGATCTCATATGCAATTTTTCTGTGGTGGAAACTAAGACGTCAAAGCAGGCCATTGTATGGTAAATATCCCTATAGGACAGCACACAAATGTTCTCATGTTCTGAGACACACCTTTGTATTTTCTCCATTGTTTCTTTGTATATAGAGACAAAGATGTTGCAACTCTGTACCAACATCTTAGACGAATGATTTGTCATTTTAAAACAATGAGTAATTCAGGCACACACCTCCCTATAATATTTTTATATCCACTTCAGTCCTTGTGTGTTTGTGTGTGTGTGTGATTGGTTGTGGGTGTATGTTAGTGTCATAATACACACAATACTATGTGTCAAATAGTGATCCCTAATGCAAACTTACACCCATCAAAGAGAACATATTATTTAGAGCATCATGCATGATTAATAAGCAGATTAATACGTGACAGGTTGTATAAAGGTAGGTGATCTCAGCATGGGCGCTGTGGATTAAACACATAATCCAACCACAAACACGTTTATTGACACGTCTGATCAGAGTTAAATCTCATGAAACCTGTCAAAAAATCCCAAAAAATTAAAACAAGGTATGATATTGCATTTTGAAAATTATGCAAATTTTTAGGATCATTAAGATTATTTTCATAATATTTAAGCATAATGCAAAAACATCTCATTATCATTACTGTAATGTGAAAAATCTTACTGATCCTACTGAAATAGGCTTTACTTTCTTAATGATAAAAAAATAAAAAATAATATAAATATATATATATATATATACACAGTATACACACAGGGTTGGGAAGGTTACTTTTAAAAAGTATTTTGCTATAGATTACAGAATACATGCTGTAAAATGTCATTTGCAACATATTCCTTTAGATTAGTTAAGGTCAGAAATGTAATTTAAATACTTCTGATTACTTCTTCAGCAATGGCAGATTTTTACTTGTTTTGACCATAAACAAGTAAATAAAATAAGAAAATACACTTCACTGTAAAAATACATTCTCTTGAGTTTTGCTACTCAAGTAAATGTATCTTGTTTTAAGGATTTTTTATATTTTTACAGGAAGACAATATTTAAATTCTCATTATGAATAATATTTTTGCAGTACATCTTTGCCCTAATATCAAAGGTCTTACCAGAGACACAAAGTTATACTCTAACGTGAATTGTCTTAAAAGTATTCATTATAAAATATAATCACTCCTGGTAACAGATGCATGTAAAGGCAAGAAATAGCATTTTAGCTTAGCATAAAGCTAAATGTTCACATGACAATTTACACAAAGTTAACTATTTCTGTTACTCCAAACTTCAAAACCCCACAGAGTGAACACAACTACATCCTTCTCTGATCGTATGTGGATTCTGTTCATAGAATGAGGCAGAAAATATATTATTTGTAGCTTTCTATACGATGTTAAAGGCTACATTGGTTAGCATTTCTTGTAAAAAAACATTGACAAGGCTTGTAATCGTGTATTTATTGTAATTATGTTTCATCTGTCAAAGCGTTTCTAACTGTTTTTTGTTAAGCTGTAGAAAGATGATAAAGCTACTCTATTAAACTCCCAAAGGAAAGTTCCTCAGTGACGTCGTATCCACCTTTGCACTCACAACAGTGTGAAAGCGCTCAAATGAAGGAAACAAATCATAAGAAAGTGTTTCAGCGCTGTTCAAAAGCTCCTCGGATCGCATCATTTATATGGATAAATGTTTTCCAGCTGAATAGACTAAATATTAAATTAAACAAATTACAATAAAAGACCAAGTAATCTCTTCAGTAATTAAAATACTTGTTGAATGTAACTGTATTCTGATTATAAAATTATTTAAAATTGTAACTGTAGTGGAACACAGTACTAACAGCCATTACTCCACAACCCTGTATACACATATATCTTTTTTGTGTTTATATATATATATTAGAGCTGTAAAATTAACTTGTTATGCAATTGATTTAAAAGGTTAAACGTGTACATTTTTCTTAATCACGATAAACACATTTGCCATTAATACAGCATAAAAACTGGTTGGAAAGGCGGAACATTTGCAGTGTGTCCACCCGGACTCATTACACTGATGCACGCACCACAAACACACACAAGTGTGTAATCAAATTATTGAAAAAGGAGCTCTTGAAGCTATTTGTTGTACAAAACAGGGACAGAAATCAAGTATTTTTCAGCCTATGTAAGGCACATTTTAATTACCACAGAAGCACGTCAAGCCTTAACTATTACCAAAACGCATAATGAGACATATCTGTCTTCAAGCGCTTTTCATGTGGAGTTTAAAGCAGCGCTTGACGCTGGTGTTGATGCCCTGACACGGATCATGAATCACAAATCATGAATCACGATTGCTGCAACAAAGCGGATAGCCACAGTCTACCGGCAGATTAATATTGTGGAGGATGAAAGTTTAAGAAACTGAATGTGATTTAATGTCATTGCAATGAATATGCAACCTATATGTGGGGACTAGTTCTTTCAATTAGTCAAACTCCTAATTAGACTTTAAATGTTTAATGTTAATTGAATTGGTGATATTTTAGTGCATTTCTATCTTTATACTGTGAAAGGCTTGGTTTGGAAAATGTTAATAAACCTTTATATTGTTACATATTGTTTTGTTTTCTTTCCTAAGAAGGTAATAAATGCATTTTGACAGAAAAAGAAGTATATTTAGAGTCAATTAATCACGATTAACTATGAAAATTATGCGATTAATCGCAATTTAAAAAAAATAGCGACTGACAGCACTAATATATATATATATATATATATATATATATATATATATATATATATATATATATATATATATATATATATATATATATATACCACATATATATTGAAAAAGATTATTTAATTAACTGAGGATTCATTTCCTGCCAAGTTTCAGCTGCACAAATGGAAGTTAAACTTAATTCCTTTGTTATTCTAACTTGTGTTGAATTGAATGCAAACAGAAACTAATAAAATCTGCTCGAAGAAGGGCAGGTCACTGGTTTCCAAAGGTACTGTTTAAGTGTGCTAGTGTAAGTTTAACAGGAGACACTTCAGATGAGGTCACTTCACAATACACCCATATACATACAAGATTTTGTAGGTTCGGGGGCCTGGGTAGCTCAGTGGTAAAAGATGAGTTCGCTAGTTCGAATCCCAGGGTGTGCTGAGTGACTCCAGCCAGGTCTCCTAAGCAACCAAATTGGCCCGGTTGCAAGGGAGGGTAGAGTCACATGGGGTAACCTCATCGTGGTCGCTATAATGTGGTTCGTTCTCAGTGGGGTGCGTGGTGAGTTGAGCACAGATGCCGCAGTGGATGGCGTGAAGCCTCCACACGCGCTATGTCTCCGTGGCAACGCGCTCAACAAGCCACGTGATAAGATGCATGGGCTGACGGTCTCAGATGCGGAGGCATCTGGAATTCATCCTCCGCCACCCGGATTGAGGCAAATCACTACGCCACCACGGGACTTAAAAGTGCATTGGGAATTGGGCATTCCAAATTGGGTGAAAAAAAAAAGGTTTTGTAGGTTCTCCAAAAGAACAATCATCTTATCATGGACCTTTTTTGGCTATATATGTCTCTTGCAATCTGATCTCATAAAAGTTATGTGAATGTGGCGATATTACGTGGTTCATTGCACGTATCGAGGCGAAATGTTCACGCTTAAGGTTAACACTCTATCGAGTTTTAAATCAACAAAACTGATCTCCCTAACCTAAATCTTAAACCTAAACCTAACCGATAGTGTCAGAAGAAGCAAATGTGAGATGAAAAACACAACCAGTCATTTTGTGGTGCTTCTATGACGCTTTCAGCTCACGTGTCAACTCGCGTGCTCTTCAGTACTCGTACTCGTCCTTTACATCGCAAGTGCAACACTTTATCAGTCGAGCTACTGCACAATTTGATCACACTCGAACAAGCTCGTAAATGTAGTTGATTATGTAATGTAAACGTTCAAATATGCCATGTGCTATAGTGAAAGTGTTTAGATGTCATAAGATAGCATTGTGTGAGGAACAGGGCGCAAAGTAAGTGTTTATAAATCTGCCGTTTTACTTGTGATTTGTGTGAAAGTGAATAAAAGCCATTGTTGTTGTAGTGCCTCTACTGTTCATTTTGCCACGCAAAAATCAGGTTGGGTTCTTGAATTGCTATATGGTTCTAGAGCTAATATAAGGTTCTACAGATCAGAATATTGGTTTCTGGGTTCCTTATAGCACATTGCTGAACCAAAAAACCATTGAATGCCATTACATAATTATTAATGTTTAAAGGGACCCCCAATAAAATCATAGAGACTTGGGGGTTGGCTCTTTTTTATCTGGGTTGATTAAAGCAAAAATCAATTAATAAAATATATTTGGTAGTAACAAGTCTTACATGCTGAGTCTCAGAGCATTAGGCCATGATCTAGAGTCGGTGTAAGCATTCGAGACCTGATACGACTGCAACTGGCGTGGGTGTATTATCAATTTGATGTATGAGTATGTGAGAGTGAGATAAGAGACAATACAGTCTTTACAATAAGTGAAAGGTGATAGTCAGAAAAAGAGGGAGGAAAATGATGGATCTAGATTAGACTAAAGTGCAAACAAAACGTCTTGAGTCAAGACTGGCTTAAAGTGCCATCAGATTTGAAGCTAATGTGGAAATGACATACTTTCACATGTCTAAATAAGTTCTGTTTGGGTTCTTTCAGGTTGCAATGAGTAAACGTTTTTTCTCCAATCAGAAGGACCATTGAGCTAATTCAGGTTTTAGCATGCAGATTGTGTTATCTCAGTTCTGATGGAGTCGCTGGCTAACTCTGCCATGATAAATCTCTGCTGTGATCAAGTGACCTGATTGCTTTATTACAATATCAAGTCATCAGATGAATCATGTTAAATATTAAACCAAATGCTTGCCAGCAAGAATCAGCTAATCAAAGAGCGATGAAAAATAATTTAAAGACAATAAACAAAGACATCTGCATCAACTTACCTGAACATGGTACTGTGACGTCTCTTGCATGATGACGTTTGAGTTTGAGTATTTCTTTCGTTGTTCTGAGACAAAACAAAAAACAAATTGTAAATGCCGTGGGAAAGAAACATGGACATACAGGATGCACTTATAGAGCTCAAACGTTTTTACGTCCACACTAACACGTTTTCGTTGGAAAATGTATTGATTCCGCCCTTCTCCTCCCCCGAAATTGGAGACTTCTGAAAACGCTCTCCATTAACGTACTTTGGAAAACAATGACGTAAAGAAACTGAGAACTGAGTTTAGTGGATGTGGTTATGTCATTTTATCCAAGCGTCCACATTTTCATGAAGAAGATATAAAAATAAGTCTTACATTGAATGTGTAGACAAACATTACAAACAAACAGACACAAACACATTCACACACACTAACCTGAGTAGTGCCACATTTTGGCATCAGAAGACAGGCTAGATCACTTGAGAGAAAAGTTTCATGCATACAAACAGAAAAAAAACGTGAAATACCAGTCAACGTAAACATTATAACAATCGAAAACAAACAACGCTTCAATAAATTAGCAAAAGGCAGCACTAAACAAGCCAGTTCAATGTTGTTTACAAGTCAAAGTCTAATGAGAATCCATGATTTTTACAACCTTAAACTTGCTATTTCAGTGGTAAAAACTCTTAGTCTTACCCTTCAAACCAAGGAGGAATTAAATTCTTGTCTATACATCTGTGTTAAAAACATCCATGGTCTCTCTCAGCAGCAACGCTCCGCACTGACGGACTTGCAAACAGGAAATGTTCTGACAGGCTGGAATTGTGATTCACCTGTCACTTTTATCCGAGGTCAAAGGTCAAACTGTGTTACACTCACTAAAACCCTTCTTCCCCCATCTGTGACTTCAATATCATATCGCGGTTTGTTTTACAACAGCATAATAAATCAGTTTTGTGTTACATGTTTCAGAAAACCATCAACATTCGCTTTAGCTGAGACAGAACAACTCAACTTATTTGGGTTTCGCCCAGATTTTATTGCTCAGAGGTTTCTCTTTCATACCTCAAGAGATTTAATTATGTTTCATTAAAAGTATCGACTTTGTCTTTAAGATGTTTCTCCTAAAATTCCTTAAGACAATTGTTGACATACAGTAAGAGTATTGAGAGTTCATCTAAAAGTCGTTTAAATCACAGACTTCGGTATCTTGGCAAATCTGAGTATAGTTTCAGATGTTGTTGAGATCTCCTGAAACTCTAGCGGTCTTTTTCTGAAAAGAAAAGGTCTGAGAAGCATTTGCTCTCCGTTTAATCTTGTTGCTGTCTAGGAGAAACAATTAAAATATTAAATAGATCTCATTTGTGATTTTTCTTTCCTACCGCCTAGCCCCTCAGAGTCGCCTATAGGCTTTTAAAGAGGTTTAAAAGTAGTTTTACAGTCATATTAAGTTGAGTTCAAGGTTAAACGGCTTTATCAAAGGTGATTCTCTCTAGGAAACATCTTTTAGCGTTGAAGTTTGTTTACAGTTTTCTTGAAGGTCTGGTTATGGCTCGGCCATGAGAATACTGATAACAAGGTCACAATGTTATGTTTGAAAAAGTTGCATAAGCAGTGCTGCAATGGACGAATGGCATGTTGTTGTGGTGATGAATCCATTCAAATTAGGGATGGGAATCGTAAGGAATTTAATGATTCTGGCTCCTTAACGGTTCCATTTATATTTGGAAATAAATAATTGGCAATTACCAAATGATGAGATTATTTGATATTTTATCAGAACAGATTCTTGCAAAGGTGTTAACACAGACTAATTAAGATATTGTATACATATTATCTATTGTTTAAAAAAAAAAATGACACACAGTAACAATTCTTGGGTCATTTCAAGTCATTCACAAAATGAATGACTAGCTGTTCAATAAGTTATTCAGTAAAAAGAACCGGCTGATAAGTGTCATTCGTTCAGGAGATAGCTCTATATATTTTGCTGTGTAGATTCAACAGAACCGACTCATGAGTCATTCATTCGTGAATCGGACTTCATTGGTCATGCTGTATGTTTTTCGCTGTAGATTCAAAAGAACCGACTCAAGAATCATTCATTTGGGAATCGGAATACACTGGTCACGCTGTATGTTTTTCGCTGTAGATTCAAAGAACCGACTCATGAATCATTCGTTCGGGAATCGGACTACACTGTCACGCTGTATGTTTTTTGTTGTAGATTCAAAGAACCGACTCAAGAATCATTCGTTCGGGAATCGGACTTCATTGGTCACGCTGTATGTTTTTCGCTGTAGATTCAAAGAACTGACTCAAGAATCATTCGTTCGGGAATTGGACTACACTGGTCACGCTGTATGTTTTTCACAGCAGATTCAAAAGAACCGACTCAAGAATCATTCATTTGGGAATCGGACTACACTGGTCACGCTGTGTGTTTTTCACAGCAGATTGAAAAGAACCAACTCAAGAATCATTCATTCGGGAATCAGACTACACTGGTCACGCTATGTGTTTTTCGCAACAGATTCAAAAGAACCAACTCAAGAATCATTCATTTGGGAATCGGACTACATTGGTCATGATGTATGTTTTTCGCTGTAGATTCAAAAGAACCGACTCAAGAATCATTCGTTCAGGAATCGGACTACACTGGTCACGCTGTATGTTTTTCGCTGTAGATTCAAAAGAACCGACTCAAGAATCATTTGTTTGGGAATTGGACTACACTGGTCACGCTGTATGCTTTTCGCTGTAGTTTCAAAAGAACCGACTCAAGAATCATTCGTTCAGGAATCGGACTACACTGGTCACGCTGTATGTTTTTCACTGTAGATTCAAAAGGACCGACTCAAGAATCATTCGTTCGATAGGTGGACAAAACTGGTCACGCTGTTTGTTTTACACCGCTGATAGCAGCAGTGTTGCAGTGCCATTGATGAGTAGTATTTTATTACTGTGTAGAATTTTGAATTCTACGCTCTGTACCAAAACTCCAGTATTATCATATTTTGCCATAGCTGTTGAGTAAACAAGTGAACACAATAAAACCACTCTGGCATAAATCAAAGCAAGGGTCAACTTTAAAATGAAGCTAGATTTTAAAAGTTGAACAGTGTTCTTATGTCATAATAGGGCAGGTTGTCACATATTATTGGCAATACTAAGACAGATTTTTACCTGCCAAAAAAGCCCACTAAACTAAAATTGAATTCAGAGAAAGAGGGAGACAGAGAGATAGGGGATCATCGCCCTGTTTGAGTCTCTCAGGCTAAGTGACCAGAGCTAATCATTACCTCTAAATGAGCACATGTTCTTATCAGCTGCTTTACGGGATCAGATATCAGCATTACATTCTCTAACACCCCCGTCATCCCTGCTCATCCTCCAATTAGCTCTCTCTCTCTCTCTTTTTGTTGCAGTCTATCTCTCTCTATCTCTGTCTCTATCTCATCAGGAAGTCTTCTTCACTCTCTTTTCCTCTTTTCCTGTTGGATGGAGGGAGTTCTAACAGAAGCGTGGGGTGTTCGCTCCGTGGGTGTCTTTGTGAAAGTCGAGCTGTGCACATGCGTTATTCATGCCTGACATTTACTCCAAACGCTTCGCAACATGTCGACAGCTCACAATGAGAGACAGCTAAACATTTCACGGGTCGAACTCCACCCTCACACCACAGAGAGCGATTTCAGGTCAACAATGATGATTCATGAATTCATACTTCACCTGATTTAAAGTGATAGTTCACCCAAAAATTTAAATTCTTTCATAGTGCAGTTCTGAGCTAAGTCCTGAATATTCACTGACCCTAGAACTGCCCCCTGCTTTCACTGTGTGGAAAAAAGATCCAGTGAAAGTGAATTATGACTGAGGTATAGTCATTCAGCCTAATGTCTTTTGTGTTCAACAGAAGAAAGAAATACAATTTGGATGACGTTTAAAAATTTTTTTATGAACTATCCCTTTAAGATTAGTTTACTTGAGAACAGAGTTTTGTTGTGACTGTCCCACCCTTATCCACCTTTTTCCTGAACGCGGAAGTGTTCCACTATTCTACTGCTTTCAATTTCTTTTTCACTCGCATTGGCATAAATTCTTAATGGGTAATGTAATGTTTAAGGTATAACATTTGTTAAATTGTCAAAAAACATGTGGCTCTATAGTACTGATACATTATAGAGTCGAGATGACCGTTTTTTTATTGACAGTGCCTCACCTGAGTATGTAGATAATGAAGCGATAGTCTGAGGTTAATTACGTTGATATCACTAACTACTTTGAGTTGTTATGTCAGCCAACAACTGCACAAGTTGAGCCAAATTAATTTTTCCTAAAAAAAATATCTGGTCGTTGTTCTCTTTCTGGATCGCTCATTTCAGTAGTATTTACTAGTGATGGGTCATTCATGAACGATTCGTTCATTTTGAACTAATCTTTTATGTGACTCAGAAGAACAAGTAGTCTCAGAGAGTGTTTTGTTCATTTTGAATGAATCTTTTATGTGAATCAGAAGAACAAGTAGTCTCAGAGAGTGATTTGTTCATTTTGAACGAATCTTTTATGTGACTCAGAAGAACGAGTAGTCTCAGAGAGTGATTTGTTCATTTTGAACGAATCTTTTATGTAACTCAGAAGAACAAGTAGTCTCAGAGAGTGTTTTGTTCATTTTGTACGAATCTTTTATGTGACTCAGAAGAACGAGTAGTCTCAGAGAGTGATTTGTTCATTTTGAACGAATCTTTTATGTAACTCAGAAGAACAAGTAGTCTCAGAGAGTGTTTTGTTCATTTTGTACGAATCTTTTATGTGACTCAGAAGAACGAGTAGTCTCAGAGAGTGATTTGTTCATTTTGAACGAATCTTTTATGTGACTCAGAAGAACGAGTAGTCTCAGAGAGTGATTCGTTCATTTTGAACGAATCTTTTATGTGACTCAGAAGAACGAGTAGTCTCAGAGAGTGATTCGTTAATTTTACGTTGGCCGCGCATGTGCATTGCGCAAACTCCGTTTGTTTGTTACGTGAAAACCGCATAGGCGCTGTACAGGAAACAGAAATGATTAGTTCACCTTTCAACTGTTTTGGTCCGAGTCGTTCGTTCTTTTGTCACGTGACAGCCGTATACGCTATGCATTGCTCACACAGGAAACAGAAATGATTAGTTCACCTCTCGAGTCATCTGGTCCGAGACGTCTGTCACGTGACAAAAGAATGAACGACTCGGACAAGAAGATTCCAGAGGTGAACTAATCTTTCTGTTTCTCATCATTTGTCCTTTGCTGCATTATCATTTTTTCCTTATTGGAACTATAATCAACGTTTGTGTAAGTAGACGTGTTGGGGGGATTTGGCTATTGAAAAATTAACATTTTAATTTAATTCTGCTCAAATGAACGAAATGACTTGAATAATGATTTGTTAATTTTGCTGAATGAGACAGAAAGATCCAAGTCAGTAAAATGATCCGATCTTCCCATCATTAGTATTTACATTGCGTCTCCAGACCAGAAACAGGCAATTAGTATCATCATGGTGCCAGCTAGTGGTTGCTCAGGAAAACTGTGTATAGCCTGGGATCTGTGAAAAGCAAAATCCTTGCAAATGTTGGTGGCAATATGCTTCAAGTAATGTGTATTACACAGTCAGATTAAACGAGTAACTGTTTTTTTTTACCCCATCATACATAAGTTACATTTTCAAACAATTAAAGCACATAACTTTTCAATTTAAACTGAAAATCTCTCCTTTCCCCATAACATACTCATTTAGGCAGCTTTATCTTATGAAATTACGTTACTGTGGCGACATTTTCTAAATTGATATTACGTGGTTCCTTACACGTATCGCGGCAGTTCCGATGTAAAATGTCCACTGTGTGGCGCTAAAAGCGAGTTAAATGTTCTCCCAAACAGATGAGGTTTTTAAGGTTAATGCTCTATCGATTTTTAAATCAGCAAAAACTACCTCCCTACTAGGGTTGGGTAAAAATATCTATTTTCCGATGCATCGCAATCTTCATTTGAACGATCTTGATATCGATTCTTAAATACCAAGATCGATTTGCAACCCTCTATAATGCAAATTACTCGCATGTGCAACCAAATCTCATGCTATGCGACTAAAAAGGTCTATGATTAGCCACTGCCTAGTAAATGTTCAGACTTCACTCACATGTGATTGAGTAGTATAGTGGAGAAGTTATCAGCACAAAGGTCCTTTCACTGAGTGATGAGATTGAAAGTTTGGTTTAACTCGTTCTGTGTGTCCAAAGACGAGATCCACGGATCCATATGTCATTAAATAATGTTTCTGTTTTTTACAGTCAGTTGTTGATTAAAAACAACACAAA
The DNA here is from genome assembly GCF_019703515.2 of Myxocyprinus asiaticus. NCBI lineage: Eukaryota > Metazoa > Chordata > Actinopteri > Cypriniformes > Catostomidae > Myxocyprinus > Myxocyprinus asiaticus. Next base: position 4,172,710 of record NC_059389.1, on the reverse strand, counting down.
AATAGACATTTAATTCTAATCACACATGGATGGGCTAAAGAAACCATGCACGTCTTCTCTCGTTATACGCGCTTACAGGCTGATGCCGTTAGTCTTAAAGAGACAGTATCGATTAAGTACGTGTTCTACATATCAATGTTAATACTTGTAAATCTACCAGTATCAACAACCAGCCCTACACCCTACCCTAAACCTTAAACCTTAACCTAAGCAATAGAGTCAGAAAAAGAAAAAGTGAGATGACACTTTCGACTCACGTGTCGTCTCACAGGCTCTTCAGGACTCGTACCCCGGTCCTTTACGTCGCAAGTGCAACGTTCTATCAGTTGAGCTACCGTGCAATTTGATCACACTTAAGCTTGTAGTTGATTATATAATGCAATGTTAAAATGTACATGTCATGCGCTATAGTAAAAGTGTTTAGATGTCTTCAGATATCACTATGTGAGGAACAGGGTGAAAAATATGCGTTTATGAACTGATAATCTGCCGTTTTATTCTTAATTTGTATGAAAGTGAATAAAATTGTTGTTGTAGCACTTCTTGTGTTCATTTCACCAGGAAACTGCCGCAATACGTACAAAGAGTAACGTAAAAATAATTTTGCAATAATGTAGGTACAGTAACGTGATTCTGAGACCAGGTTGCATTTAAGTCGACAAAGTATTCGTGACAGCATGTATACCCTGAAATGTAAATGGCATAATGTGCAAAACTAAAAAAAACTAAAAAGTTGTCTACACTGCGTAGAGCAACACCAAATTGTAATATGTGACTTTTAAAAGACAACATTCAAGTCCTGTGTAAGCCTCTGGCCCCCGAGCACACGTTCACACACATGACGTCATGTAAACCGTTGTCCTAAAGTGACTGCTGGGGTTCAAGTAACGCTATCTGTCTCGCCCTCTCTTTGTCTCACTCTCTGCACAAGTGTCTTAAAACTGACATTTATTTTCTCGCTAATTATAAAAATCTACATATGTTACCATTTTAAGCATTAGAAACTGTAGCTTTCAGTGTAATTCACAGGGCTAACTGTTTTAACATTTATTCACCCGTTATTTACTCACTCTTATTTGCTTTCTATCATCCTTTAGATTCAGCATTTAAAATGCACTATCCTATTTCAGCCAAACTCTGGTTTCTTTTGTGACAACACCTGTCTGACAACCCCCCTCCAGGTACAAGCATCAGCTGTTGTGATGTTTCCATGCCAACTAGCTACAGTGTCCCTTCTGGAAACAGAAAACTTTTTTGTTGCACAGATCTGTTATTATTTTAACATGCTCATTGCTCTGTCCTTTGAGTTTCACAACACCATTCCAACATTTTCAGTAAATATTTGCAATCAAAAACTAACCGAAACCTGAGGGGAAATTTGTGTCGGCATGCAAAGAGAGTGACGTATACTTGCCTACTCACCACTAGCAAATTCCCGACCAATCAGAGTATCCAAAGGGAAGGGGAAATTACAGAAGGTGATAAAAAAAAACAACTACAGAAAACAAATGCAAAGAGTAAATTAATGTATTACATTGCTGTTTTGAGTGGAGCAGATGAAACGCATGTGATCCGAGCAGCTCATCGGTGTCTTAAGCGAGTGAATCCTAACGGACAATCTCTCTCTCTTTTATCAGATGCCGGTGTGATAAGTGAGTGGGCTTTGAAGCACCTCTGATTTGCATGGTCTGTCTGAAAGCATGAATTGAGTGATAGTTGGGAGAGTTTTTTGCATGTACTGGTTTGCAGAGGGCCAATGGCAAGGGAAGTTTAATAGGAGGACAGGAGACTTTAAAACCAAACCACAAGAACAGATTTAAAGGCACGGCTTGGTGCATCTGTGCAAATAGAAATGTGAAACTTTCCAAAAGCATCAGGTTTGACTGAATTACAGTGTGTGTGTGTGTGTGTGTGTGTGTGTGTGTGTGTGTGTGTGTGTGTGTGTGTGTGTGTGTGTTTGGGTGGAATATGAGCACTTTTTTTAGGTTATAAACTGGTAATTACAAGGGTATTATGCTATAAATGTGGTTTATGAGGACATTACTTGTGTCCCCATAATTCAACTCGCTTAAAAACCATACTAAACAATGTTTTTTTTTTTGAAAATGTAAAAATGCAGAAAGTTTTTTGTGAGGGTTAGGTTTAGGGGTAGGGTTAGGTTTATGTGATATAATCTATAGTTTGTACAGTATAAAAATCATTATGTCTATGGAGAGTCCTCATAAGGATAGCTGCACCAACATGTGTGTGTGTGTGTGTGTGTGTGTGTGTGTGTGTGTGTGTGTGTGTGCGCTCCCTTGGCAGGGAATTGTACCGACCTGTGGGACGCTGGCTGAGTGCAGAACACACAAAAACCTAAAAACATGTTGTGTCTATGATGCAAGACTCACAAGGTGCACAAATGCACACACACATAAGCATATGGGTTTCATGGAGCCTGTTAGGAACATGTAAGGGTCATATTTCACCCCAAAATCAGAAGAAAAAGATAAGAAATTACACTTTGCATTAAAAGAAATTAAGTCTATTTTTAGGAGTAAAAAGACATTTGAAATTGTGAAATTTTTTGTGTCAATAAGCATGTTTTTCCTCTCAGTTCTCATTACTGTAATGCAAATTGTTTTACTGTAAATAAAAATAGTGATATATAAACAGTAACGTATTTGTGCATCACGGTACTATTTGTTTTACTGCCTTAAATGTATTTTGATTTAAATAAATACATTTTTATTGTAGTTTAATATTATTATTAAATACAATAATAATTATTATTATTGTTATTATTATTGGTTTTTATTATTGTTATTAATATTAAGAATAAATATGGTTATTTATAATAATAATAATAATACTTATTATTATTATTATTATTATTATATATTAATTATAATAATATTTTTTATTAAAATTAATAAGTAATTATTTTTAACATTATTATTTTTATTTAATTTACAGTTATTTAATAATTTTATAGCTCTATACTCTGTATTTCAAACTTACTTGTATTTTTTTAATACATTGTATATTTAAGTAATTTTTAGGGCTGTCTATTTAATGCATTAATTCACAGTGCGATTAATTATATAAAAAATAACAAGTTAAAAAATTGTCACAACTAATCACGTCCCTGGAGCGAATAAGTAATATTAATACTATCTGAGAAATTTAAGCTTGAAGTACCACCTGTTTACTCCAGGGGGCAGTAAGCAAAACTTCAGCTGTATAGGCAACGCGCAGCTTATACAGAGAACAAACCGCACTTACTGACAGCAGACAGCTCGAGAAGAGAACATGTTCTTGAGTTCTAACAAAGCTTTATGGAACGCAAATCCGATCACATGGATCTTAACACGTGCTTTTCTAAGTTTCAAACTACATTTAACTTGACAAAGCGACCTAAAAACGGTACATTTATGACTTGATGCAACCAAAGTGAGATGCTCCAAAAGCGTCCATCTGACACAGGTGTGCACTGACACGTCCTTAGAAAATATATATAATTAATCTCGGACTGATTGATGAATTCAGTTGCAAAAATGGATTGCTGTGAACTGCAGGTCAATGAATGGCTTAACTTTAATAATATGGAAATAAACAATCTAAAGCCAATTTTTTTATTGTCTTATCCATGCTTTACTCATCTGATTATATAATGCATTTTAATTATCTGAATTATTATTTTTTATAATATATGTTTATTCATAATGATTTAAATATAACTATATAAAATTATTTAATCATTACTGAATTGTTGTTATTTTAGGGGCTTTCTCAGCAAATATATATGCGATTAATTAATCGGCATACCATGTAATTAATTCTATTGACAGCCCTAGTAATTTTATGTGAAACATCTGAGATAAATTTGCTACATAACCTAAAACCATGAATTTCTTATGGGTACAGTAATGAGATCTTGTTATGAAAATAATGTCTCGAAGTAAAAAGGATTAATGGTCCTAAAAAAGGCTTCATTTTAATTTGTGCAAAATATAATTTCTTATTTTTTCTTTACGTGTTGAGGTGAAATATGACCTAGACTACTTTTTAGAGATTTACACAGACAGCGTTAGGCCATGTTAGGTGAACATGCTCCTACAACTCATCGATCATCTGTCAAAATGAACTGCGTCTCTTTCTTATTACAGGTTTTATTACATTAAACCATGAACCAAAGGTCCTTTTAGGGTTTGAGCTTCAGGTAAACAATAAAAGTAATTTCAGGACAGAAGTAAATAACTCTCTGTCTTGTTCTGCATTTTACCCTCTCTTACTTTCATTCTCAGTTTTATTTCAAAGTGTCTTTTATGTACATGTCAGAACAGGTTGAGCGTACTGCTCCCTTTTCCAGACACACCCGGCCGGGCACAGAGGCAGACTGTGTGTAAATTTAGGCCTAGACACACCCCAGAGGCACACATGTAGTAGCTATGACTACAGCAGTAGGATAAACACCCTGCTTTATAAAACTATGGGTTCATTCGATGTCAAGTTGATTAAATTAAGCAATTTAATAATATTTCTGGTTCTAAAATCCAATTGGACGAGCCATGTTTTAAGACATTGTGAAACAGACAATATATTAGTACTACCAACTAAACAATAAAATCAATAATTAAAACAATTAACAACTTTTGTTTGATTGAGCTTTTGTTTGTTTTTTTTAATCATTTTTAATAATACTATATATATATATATATATATATATATATATATATATATATATATATATATATATATATATATATATATATATATATATATATATATACACACTACATGCAATATACATTGTAACATTTATATTTCAAACCTTTTTGTACACAATGTGTTTTTTTATTAAATTCACTCGAAACAAATATGTCTTTTTTATCATCTGATTAATCAAAGAAATAATCGAAGATGAATAGGTTATCAAAATAACCCTTAGTTGCCACTAGAGGTCGACCGATAGTGGATTTTGCCGATACCGATAACTAAGGTGGCGGGAAAGGCCGATAACCGATTAATCAGTAAATAGTTTTTCAAATTGATTTATAGAATGTAAAACAAAAAATCTTATTCTTTCTTTATTCTGGTGGACAAAGACAAAGAGTCCAAAATAAATAAAATCCCAGATGCAGTTTGTTGTTCAACCAAAATCCTAATAATAACTAGAAAATAATCTGATTTGGTACATAATGTGGCAATTTTAAGTATAAACAAGCCCGAAACACACCGGGGACTCTTATTTTGAAATGACTAAATGATGAAAAAACTATCCGTAACTATCGACTGATTTTTGCCGATAACTGATAGTTCAAAAAGCAACTATCGGCACCGATTAATCGGTAAAAGAGATGTATCGGTCTACTTTAATTACTTTAAGTACATTACTTGCGCCAAGGTAATATGTATTATACATTTAAAATATGAATTCACATGTACATCTGTTAGCGTTTCTGTGACAGCTGAAGGGTGTGCAAAAATGAATGAGGTTGAAATATAGACATTTTTAATTTGAGCAGAAAACCAAAAACTTTTCTAGGAAAAGTGATTTAGAAAGTAACTTAAAAGTAAAATAATTAGAAATGTGATTAATTTTCAGATGAAGTAATCAGTAAAGTAATTTTTAGAGAAGTAATGAGTAATTTGTAGTGGATTACTTATTTTGAGTAACTTACCCAACACTGGTTGCAACTAGAGGTAGACCGATATATCGGTTTTACTGATTAATCGGTGCCGATAGTTGCTTTTTGGAACTATCGGTTATCGGCAACTATCGGCAGATTTTTCATCATTTAGTCACTTCAAAATAAGAGTCCCCAGTGTGTTTCGGGCTTGTTTATACTTAAAAGTTCCGCGTAATGTAACAAATCTTAATTTTTCTAGTTATTATTAGGATTTTGGTTGAACAAAAAACTGGATCTCGGATTGTATTCATTTTGGACTATTGGCCGATTAATCAGTTATCAGCCTTTCCCACCACCTTAGTTATCGGTATCGGCAAAATGCACTATCGGTTGACCTGTAGTAATTAGTTAAATTGAAAGTCAGTAACTGTATTCTGATTACAAGAATTCAAAATCGAATACATATCACTACTTGTTTTAACTAAAAGGTAATTAGATTATAGTAACAAATTACTTTGTCAATTAAGTCTATATTAATGATTTATAGAATAATAAGCCACTCAAGGACATGCAGGGATTTTTCCACGATTAAAGAGAGCTTTAGGCCCTTCACGTTGTGCCCAACAACATCCCCTCAACTGTGGTAAAATCACAGTAATGCACAGCCTCCCGTGACTTATTCCTTACTTTGTTTTACAAACTGTAGTTTGTTTTCTCACCCTTTCTCGTGCAGTCTCATTACTGTGAGGTCAGAAATATCCTGGCACACTCATTTGATTGGCAAATGTTTGATTGTTATGGTTTAGCTGAATTGCAGTACTAATAGATCAGCCTCTGCCCACTGTGAGTGTGTGTGTGATACTCATGCAAATGTCCTACTGTACAAAGAGTGGATTTACATATTATACTGTGACGTGTTGACTGGCATTTCAAAAACAGAGAGCAAACAGGCACAGAAAACAGGACGTGATGTCAGAAAGGGAGTAAGAACTGTACAATCACACACATTGGACACACAAGCACACAATTTAAAATACAGCTCACTTACCGAAGAGGGCCTTGGCACTGATCTTGCTGTCCGATCTGGCCACCCCACTGCAGAGAGAAGCAGAGGAGGATGAGGACGATGGAGGAAGATGTCTACTCTTCATTTTTCAAACTATAAACTATAAACCTGTAATACTCTACACGGCTAAAGCTTACTGGCCTGCGCTAATTTTGACAACAGACTGGATGAGATTGCAGAAAAGATCTACAGGTTCTGAGAGGAGTGAGGGAAGGGTGTATGAGAGAGAGAGAGAGAGAGAGAGAGAGAGAGAGAGAGAGAGCGACAGAGACAGTTTGTTTCCAACAGGGCAGGAAAGGCAAACATTCCTGAACAGTGCTGCTCTGTTAACGAAGACCCTAATATATGTACACACACTCAATCACACAAAAATCACTAACTACGGGATGTTTGGCTAGGTGCGTGTCTGTGGGGAAACAAATATCGAAATTAGAATCTGAATAAAACCGAAAATCATTTTAGCTTTAGTTTTTGACATAATATGGTGAATATGGGCAAAGTGGGACAATTTTGGAAATTTTTCTTTTCTTGACACTTTGAATTATGATCCAAACAACACATAACCTAACATTAAACCTTTGAAGAAAGCTTAGGACGTCTTCTACCTTAGTCAAAAGCACAAATTAAAAAATATTCAATACTGGGAACGTAGAACCTTTGAAGACCAAAAATGGTAAAGTGGGACAGAGGAAAAAATATTCCCTAGAAAATATATTTATTTGAAATTAATTTGTATATTTTCTTCTACACTTTCACATCATAACATTAAGTTAACTTTTACTTGTTTATAAGCTTAACTAGATATACCTCAAATTTCTGTCTTTTTCTTTACCATTGCTTTTCCCACCTGTGGTCATGAAATGAGTTCTGCAACACCAATCATCAATTTTAAACCTCAAAAAGATAAAGGAATAGTTGACCCCAAAATTAAAACTCTTATTTACTCACCCTCATGCCATCCCAAATGTATAAGACTTTCTTTCTTCAGCTGAACACAAACGAAGATTTTTAGAAGAATATTTCAGCACTGTAGGTCCATACAATGCAAGTGAATGGGGTCTGAAACTTTGAAGCTCTAAAAATCACATAAAGGCAGCATAAAAGTCATCCATAAGACTCCATGTCTTCTGATGTGATCTAATCGTTTTGGGTGAGAACAGACCAAAATGTAACTCCTTTTTCACTGTAGGTCTAGCAATTACAGTCTACAGGAACAATCATGATTTCAAGTTCGATTACAATTCCTAGTACAGTTTGCAGAGTGCTAGATGGCTCTGGGAAATATAATCAAGCTTGAAATTATGATTGCCAAGGAGACTGCTGATGTCATGATTTACAGTAAAAAAGGACTTAAATATTTATCTATTTCTCACTCACACTTTTCATATCACTTCTGAAGACATGGATTTAACCACTGGAGTCCTATGATTTCTTTTATGCTGCCTTTATTTGCTTTTTGGAGCTTCAAAATTTTGGCCCCCATTGACTTGCATTGTGAAGATCTACAGAGCTGAGATATTCTTCTAAAAATCTTCATTTGTGTTCAGCTGAAGTAAGTTATACACATCTGAGATGGCATGAGGGTGAGTAAATGATGAGAGAACTTGAATTTTTGGGGTGAACTATCCCTTTAATTGTATACTCCCCAAAGATTAGTTTAGTAATGATTTATAATCATTTAATGAAAAATATATGGATACAATGTGGATCAAGTTTAAATATCTTTTGTCACTTTGCCCATATTCGCCCTATATAATAAAATGTGCAACATTTACAATCCACATTAAACATGAAAATACCACTAGATAGACGTAACACAAGACTGCCCTGAGCAATCTAATGATGTTAGACTTTTAAATTACACCAGTAAACACTCAGCTTTGGCAGCCATAAAAAATACTAATACTAAAACTAAAATAGAAACTAACTAAACTAAAACTAACAGACAAACTGTGAAAACTAAACTAAATTGTAATGACAAATTGAATAACAGATTAAAAATCCAAAACTATAATAACACTGGTGGAAACAAACCTTAGTACTCAGTACCAGGTAATTATTGATAACTAAAACTATTAAGAAGATGAAAACAAGCAGTGAAAAATTACTTTTGTTAGCTAAAACAATAATTGTTGTTAACTAAAATAATAATACCAAGTACCAAGGTTATTATCATTAACAAAAACTAATAAAATCCCAGATGCAGTTTGTTGTTCAACCAAAATCCTAATAATAACTAGAAGAAATTAAGATTTGGTACATAATGTGGCAATTTTAAGTATAAATAAGCCTGAAACACACCGGGGACTCTTATTTTGAAATGACTAAATGAGGAAAAAACTATCGGCAACTATCGACTCATTTTTGCCGATAACCGATAGTTCAAAAAAGCAACTATCGGCACCGATTAATCGGTAAAAGAGATATATCGGTCTACCTTAACTAATTACTTTTAAGTACATTACTTGCGCCAAGGTAATATGTATTATACATTTAAAATATGAATTCACATGTACATCTGTTAGCGTTTCTGTGACAGCTGAAGGGTGTGCAAAAATGAATGAGGTTGAAATATAGATGTTTTTAATTTGAGCAGAAAACCAAAAACTTTTCTAGGAAAAGTGATTTAGAAAGTAACTTAAAAGTAAAATAATTAGAAATGTGATTAATTTTCAGATGAAGTAATCAGTAAAGTAATCAGATACATTTTTAAGTAAGAGTAATTTGTAGTGGATTACTTATTTTGAGTAACTTATCCAATACTGGTTGCAACTAGAGGTAGACCGATATATCGGTTTTACAAGTAGTTAAAAATATTTTTGTTAACTAAAATAATATTTTTTGCTTGATAAAATAATAATACCAAGTACCAAGGTTATTACTGTAGACAAAAACTATTCCAAAAATGAAAAACAAAGCAGTGAAAAAATATTTTTGTTAGCTAAAATAATAATACCAAGTACTGAGTTTATTATCGTTAATGAAAACTATTACGAAAATGAAAAGCAGTGAAAAAAAAATATTTTTGCTAGCTAAAATGATAATAAAAACAGGAATCTAAAAAAAGAAAGAAAATTAAACTGAAAATATAAATGTGCACTAAAATATGAATAAAATCTATATAAAATATATATGAAAAATTAAATCTAATTAGTAGAGATAAATGTGTTATCAAACACGGCAACAGTTCAGTTCATTTTAAGAAATAACTTGCTCAGCAAGATTTACTTTAACTGTTGCTCTGCTGTTCAGTTGACCAGAATGAGAAAAGTGATCATAGAAGCAAACAGCTTATGCAAAAGTGCGCAATAATGCCATTGTGGAAACGCGTGAATGCAGCGCATTTCGGAACAAAATGACATGTGAAATTGAGCTTGCATAGTAAGAGGCATTTGCATTCATGAACTTGCTGTGTTTTGGGCCTAAGACTTACTTGCTCAGTTTCGTTGGGGTTCCCAAAGCATTCATGTTCTACGACATCCACCTATGACAGAGAGAGAGAGAGAAATACAGGCCATTAACAATTAACTCCACAGCAGGAAATTAGACGTATGGCACAGCAATTACAATAAAACCACATATCATTGTAAGTGTGTATTTTGTATTGTAATATATCTTTTTACTACCTATCAAGGCCTCAGTTCTACTCATATAAACCTCCTGCAAGGTGTGTCCGATCTAAACGAACTCTACTTTAAGGCACTAATAACTTTTAAAATTCATAATTTGAGGTGGTTAGGTTCATCCCAGCCTGACGTCATCTCTTTTGCTACATTGCCTTGCCACAAGTTCCCAGCTTACCTATTTTTCCACCCCTCCACCATTCTCTCTTTCAAACACCTCGCCATTGTTTGTTTGTTTCTCTCTCTCCAGGCCACAGTGAATAATTCATCTCTGCGTGTGACTCCAGGGGCACATGACTCCTTTAAAGAATTGCAAATCCATCAAACAGAGCGTGCACTTACAGTCTGCAATTCGCTCAGCTGTTGCGAATGACTTGAAAATGAAAACTTTGTACGATTTAAATAAGTCTAAACTCTCAGGTGTAAGTTTCCACAGGGAGATAGTTCTGTGTTTTTATTAAACAGTGCGTATTTTATTAGAATGACCCTATTCATGTCCATTGTAAGGGACTTGAAGTAACCATGATTTTGGGATGAGTAGAATAATTTTTTGTGGTAATCAAAATTTTGAAAGATTGAGCTTAACTTGAATTGAACCCAGAACGTTCCTTTAACCTCGTGCGACCCCCGCGTCCACATGCGTGGACATTGTGTTTTGGCTTCGCTATATGCCACGCATAATTTAAATTAATTTAAACTGAATGAATAATGTTCACAAGACTCTACACTGTCATTTAAGGGTTAAACATCTGGCGCACTGAGTCTTGTGACACAACAGCATGACGTTGATTTTCGTGAAGCGCTTCTACGGGCGCAGAGCCAACAAAAGTGCCTCTGAAACTAAGTTTTAATTACGTTTTTTCAATTAAACTTGTTTGGGTGTGAAGAGTAGCGTCTCTAGTTTCATTTGATATGCCGCTTTAAAAAATCCATTAATTTTTTGTGCGTCAGTGCGCTGATAAACATGATGTCCACATACATGGATTTTGGGACATTATTCCCTCAAAAGTTGAAAAAACATGTTATTTTGAATAACTCTCAACATTAAAGGTGCTGTAAGCGATTTTAGCGTTCTGAAGCATTCACGTGACTGAGCCATTGAATTAGCCACACCCCCTCATTCCAAAACCCCACCCTCCAAAGATAATTGGATAGATTCCAGTGGCTGTCAAATTCAACAGTGGCACAATAGCGCCCTCAACTGATAAACATTATGAATCATAGCCTCAATGATCCACTTCAAATGAGAACGAGCAAAATGATTGGCAGGTGAAAAGCGTCAATGTCCGTGGTCCGTAGACACATTTTTATTTGGTGTTTAGATAGCGGTGAGATATCTCAGGACACTTATTTCATTAATTACTTTAAGGGAGTAGGAAATTTGTTTGCATATTTTCCATGACAAAAATCGCTTACAGCACCTTTAACACATCTGTGGGTCTTTTTGCTTCATTTTAATATTAATTTTGTTATATTTTATTTTGTTATCACTGTACAATACGGTTCTATTCATTAACATTAGTAAATGCATTCCTATATTTACTGTGCAATTTCACACTGAGAATCAATGGGTTCATCCAAAAGCTGAAAAATGTTGCTTTCAGAGATTTATATGGAGTTAGGATGAAAATAAGGTGCATTTCAAACTGTTCTGAGACCAGTGCAGACAGACAGCACACTGGAGGTTAAGTCATTCACTAAATAGGGAGCAAGGGAGCATCTACAGCTATATCTACAGTTCAGTTTCAGGCTGCAGATGATGTTTGGATCACTCAACATGTTTGACAGACATGTGACAATGATAATCAGTACATAGAATCAGAATTTATCATGTGTAATTTTATTTTAACATGGCTGGCGGTGATTGGATCACAACTTAGTCCTGCTGTACACATACGTGGACATACATTTTTAGGAAAACTATTTGTCCTTTTTTTTTTTGCTTGTTTATTAGGTATATTGTGAGTAAAAAATTATGCTTAAAAATATGTTAATAAACTTTATCAAACGCCTCACTAAGCCTGTATAACACTGTAACAGTGGTGTGATGAATCGCACTGTTGTTTTGTTTGTAAAAGCTCTTCAGTCTGCTGTCCCGTAAAGATGCTGGACCAGACAACAGCCAGCTGGCAGACCAGCCTGAAACAAGACCTGCCTCTCCTCTGGACACAGACATTTTTCAATTGCTTAATTAATTACACACAAACGAACTCCCTGGCCCGACACTAATCTGCTGAAAGATGCTCTCTAGACGACTAGGCAGTGTTTATAACTGTACGCAAATAAAACAATACGCCGCATGTAAAAATCTGTACCAAAGAAAACATTGTTTGTAAACAAGCAGAACCTTATTTGCATGTAAGTGACATTTTAGCAACTGTTCAGCAGTGTGCAACACTGATATGAGGAACTCCTGGAATATAGGTCGAATAGATATATTAATGTGTCTATAAAAGGGCATGGATGACGGGGAGGTTTGGCAGGGTCTTACACCCCTAATTAAGCATTTTGCTGCTAATGACTACACTGAACCAATTAATCAATGAAGTACTTAATATTGTGTAGAGGACGTTTGGCTAACTGTGCAGAAGACAAACTGGGTTTACCAGAGAAGATTTCAACAGATTGCGTAGCCGAAAATAGAAATTCATTTTTAAAAAGTTGACCCTACTTAGTCACAGTAGCGGTTTTAACCACCACACATTGCGTGGGGCCCCGGACGTCAGGGGGAGCCCTCCGTCCCAAGTAGGAAAGCTCAACAAAAACCGCTTGAGAACATGTTGTTCTGAGTACACGCATGTATACGCTGTTGTCTGCGGCCTCAGAGCGGTTCATGAAGCCGCCGGGTTCGGGTCAATAGGACTTTGGGTTCTGGTTTGTAATTTATGAAAAAATACACAGGCCTTCCGAACTTGTTTCATCCACACACTTTCACTCACACAGATACGTGCGAACGGATGACTTAGGGGCCGTTCACACTGAAAGTGTCCTTGAGTACTGCACCACGTCTCTTCAGTGTCTCACGCAGGACCGGCACATTTTTAGACACTGTGTCAAGTTAAAAATAACTTCAGGTCTCAAAAACGCATGTCAAGACACCTGCGTTCTGTGACTGCTACAATGTTTAACATTATTCCAGACTGTTCTGCACCAAGCAAACTTTCAGCGCTTGATAAACGGCAATGTTTTATTCCTTCTGCTATAGTGTGCTGAGGGGCCACCGTGCCTTGTATGTTTACTGTTACTGTTACGAATGTTGCCTACAATGCTTACATAAAATACAGCCTTTTGTAACATGGTGAACAATACACTGCAGTGTCAGAATATAAGCTCCAGATGAAAGTAAGTAAATAAGACCTCTGGTCTGATGAAACAAAAATATAACTGTTTGGCCTTAATGACCATTGTTATGTTTGGAGGAAAAAGGGTGAGGCTTGCAAGCCGAAGAACACCATCCCAACTGTGAAGCTTGGGGGGTGGCAGCATCATGTTGTGGGGGTGCTTAGCTGCAGGAGGGACTGGTGCACTTCACAAAATAGATGGCATCATGAGGAAGGAAAATGATGTGGATATATTGAAGCAACGGCTCAAGACATCAGCCAGGAAGTTAAAGCTCGGCCACAAATGGGTTTTCCAAATGGACAATGACCACAAGCATACCTCCAAAATTGTGGCAAAATGGCTTAAGGACAACAAAGTCACGGTATTGGAGTGGCCATCACAAAGCCCTGACCTCAATCCAATAGAAAATTAGTGGGCAGAACTAAAAAAGCGTGTGTGAGCAAGAAGGTCTACAAACCTGACTACAAGGTCTGTCTGGAGGAATGGGCCAAAATTCCAGCAACTTATTGTGAGAAGCTTGTGGAAGACTACCCAAAACATTTGACCCAATTTAAACAATTTAAAGGCAATGCTGCCAAATACTAACAAAGTGTATGTAAACTTCTGACCCACTGGGAATGTGATGAAAGAAATAAAAGCTGAAATAAATCATTCTCTCTACTATTATTCTGATATTTCACATTCTTAAAATAAAGTAGTGATCCTAACTGACCTAAGACAGGGAATGTTTTCTATGATTAAATGTCAGGAATTGTGAAAAACTGAGTTTAAATGTATTTGGCTAAGGTGTATGTAAACTTCTGACTTCAACTGTACTTGGCTACAACAGCTGATAGAATGAATTTAAACTTATGATTTAAAATACATTTATGTGATTTTTAAGCAACATTTTTCAAAATGGGGCCCTGGGTTGGTCGGTTGCTTGGGGCCTCAGAAATTGAAAACCCGCCCCTGCTTAGTCACACAGCATATGCTGTATACAGTGTCCATACATAACAAAAAACTAAATGTAAACAACCTCAGCTGTGCGAGTGTGATGAGTTCTCTACAATAGAGAAAACACAGATATGAAAATGAACACGTACGCCATGATAGTATGATCATAATGGTATAACCATAAAATCTTAAAGTCACTTTCATGACGAGATGTGGATCAGCTTAAAGGAACTTTGCACTCTTGATAGAAAAATCTACCTGCTGGTACTTTGAAAATCTTTGAGGAAGGTCTGTCAGACGTGGATGAGATGATGCCAACCTAGGCATATCATACAGATTATGAATGATGAATGAAACTACTTGAACAAATGAAACTCATTTGATGATTGTTTACTCTTCAAATCCAGTGAAGAGTAACTGGTTTTAACATCTTCAAACCCTATAAATGTCTCTGAAATTGGTCTAAGAAGTATGCTAGTATTCCATTGAGAACATGTGTTTGTGTAAATGAGTAAGAGTGAATGACAGACGGTCTGGTTTTATTACAGTACTTCTCAATGACATAGCTGCACATCCAGAGCTTGTAATCTGTGGTGTATCTCTTATCTCAGTGTTTTATTCAATTGGCCTAATTTGGCCGATATCTGGTGTCGACAGGATTTGAAGTGTTTGTTTTTTTTCATTGTTCCAAGAAAGCAAAACTGACCCACTTGTGGCATTTTTGTGACTTTGGTTTCTTGGCAAATCTCATCTGAAACTGAAAGGGACACATGTGAGATTAATGGAGTCTACAGGAGAAAAATCTGAGAAGCAAGAAGAAACTACAGAGATATTATGGAGATCTCATTTGTGATGTGTGTTTTTAAATAATGAAGTACACTAAAAATGGTCAAATTAGTTTTGGTGATGGGACCACTGCAATATAATAAATCATAGATATTTTGGGGACGAGGCGTCCCGTAAACCATGTCCCCAAAATGTAATTTCCTCTGCTGGTCGATATTAAGAGATACATTCTGTGGGAAGGGTAAATAAGAGACTTTCCCTCAGACAGTCATCTTACTGTCGTCCACACAAAAGATGCACTGTCGGAAAAATCCAATACAGCTCAACAACCGTTTACTGCAAAAACGGTTAAACCTTAAACACAAAAGTGTTTGGTAAGTTTAGGTTTTTGTCTTCTGCCTAAAAATTCTGCATAAATGCTGCATCAGAGCCGCTTTCCTGTTGGCATGATACACACAGGAATTAACTTATAATTAATCATTTGTGTTGTATATTTATATTTAGTTGCATATTTAGTATGCAAATAAATACAAGAAAGAAAACCAATGATTCAAATACGATTCAGTGTCCAAATATTATAATGTTATCGGAAAAAACGTAACCCTTGTGAGTCAATTTACAAGTTACTCAGAAAAATGTCAGTGTCAAAAAACTGCCATAAAAATATTATATATTAATATTATTTTCCACTTTCACTGACTTTTTAACCAACATCAGTCCTGATCATAACTACCAAATATTCATTCATTTTCAGGATTTTAACTCATTTAATGCCAGTTTGTTTACATAATGCCACTGTTGTTTTTACACACACACACACACACACAAATTTCTCAATACACACATTCAAAACACACTCTGACATCCATACCAACACACCCACACAATTTTAGCTGCATCATTTATTCAACTGGCCTGCAGTGCTCTATAATACAGCAAACAGAAAATAGGAAAAAAGCATGTATTTGCTCCATAGGCTAAACATGAGAAAAATGGCGCCATCTGGTGGAAAATATTACAAATGTAAATTTTGAAGCCAGTGCTCCGTAATGAAAGCATAATATCATAGAATTAATGATTTTATGCTTCAATGGCACTGGGATCAAATATTGCAGTTTTAATGGGTTTCAATGGGGCCATTTTTGTCCTGAAGGTCCTGAGTGTAACTATTTTGTGTACACAGTGTATTATAGATGTATTATAGGAACTGAGGTTGAAATATCAAAACTCCCCAAAAATACACACCTTTGGCAAAATGTATGCTGTTGGCATTAACACTGCCAAAATGACCAAAAAAACTAAAATGAAAAAGACAAAAATGTCCCGAAGGTCATACAAGGGTTAAAGAGCTATTTTCAAACTTTAATCTTACACTTCTTATAAAGTATAAAGTAGTCTATAAAGTCCACTTCCACTGTATGGAAAAAAGATACAATGAAAGAGAATGGTGACTAAATGTTGAGGCTAAACATTCTGTCTAACATCTATTAGACAGCAAGAAAGTCCTACTGGTTTGGAACAACATGAGGGTGAGTAAATGATGACAGAACTTTCATTTTTGAGGGAATTGTCAAAATACTTTTATACTTAGGATTATGGATTTAGAAAAAAACAGACCAGTGCGTTGCATGCATTGTAATAAATGTTGGCAACTGTCGGTTGCATAATAACTGTATTTGTGTTAAACTATCTGTACCAATGATCCTCACTGGTCCATTAAGCTCAAAGAGACAGAACTAGACAAACGCACTCACAACAACACAAATCAAATGCATTACAACAGATCACTTAAGCAAAGACAATAAACAACCCCACCTGACCAATCAGAGCTGTCTGTAAAATTCTCAACAGACCATTTAGAGTCATACAAATGCTGTGGAGTCCTAATGCAATGACCTGAAAGCTGTTACATCAGTGCAATTCTGATCCTGTTCTTACAGACATATCTCAGAGCATTTGACTGAGTAAAGCTTCTGTCAGTACACATAACTATACATGTGGCACTTGTTTAGCTGATATCACAAAAAAAAGGTGTTCACTGGCATACGTCCGACAAGCAGCAATACTTAACTCCATCACAATAAAATATAACACATCAAATCCACCTTCTTCCAGAATATTGTCTAATTATGCAAGTGAAAACAAATTAAACCGAAACGTTTTTTATAGTAGTTTGCTGTGTACAGTAGGAATTAGTTCTGGCACTACACAGCAAAAAAGTCATTTTCCTAATCAGCATTTTTATCTTTTTCCAGTAAACATCCTTAAAACAAAATGTGTTTACTTGAGAAGCAAAATGACATAAGAAATTAGATGATGTTTTCAGAGAAATCTTACAAATTGTTGTGGAGTTTATTCTTAAACATTGGAGTAAGAAAAACAAACTTGTTTTCCCTTTGAATTAAGTAATTCAGGTAAATGCATCTTATTTAAGGTTGTTTTACTAGAAAACAAGACAAAAATATTTTTTAAATATTTTTATTATTAAATATATTTGCAGTGGAGTCAACATTGTCCCATGACAACTCATAATAATTAATACAAGATGTCAAACTCGTAAGATATTGTATGACATGGCTCAAATAAATATCCTTTTTTTTTCCCATAGGGACCAAACAGTCAAATGAATTTCAGACTGATAAAATACAGGCAGCAAATTTTAACTAGCCTCCTACTTTTCTTTAAGAAAGGAAATCTCAGTGAACAAATTTGTTTACTTATTCTGTGATTATTTATGTAATACAAATGACTGATAATAATCTGTAATTCTTCCCTCATCTTGTTCAAAACCCTTGTGTTTTGCTATTATTGTTAGGTTTAGTTTTGGGGTTAGGGATTGCGGTTAAATTTAGGAAAAATCATAAGAACACTCTTTAAAAACCCAGTGCTTCTCTGTCTTCTATAGTGCACAACAATGACTTTCCTATTTATATCATGGATCGTTTTAGGGTTCTGGTGAAGGGTTAAACATAGGGAAAAACATAAAAACATTGTTTCTTGGTTCATTTATTTTTCATATAAGTCATATGTTTCTGTCTGAGCCAACTTGTACTATTATTACGACTTGCAATGAGACAAACGTGGGTCAAATGTTTTGGGTAGTCTTCCACAAGCTTCTCACAATAAGTTGCTGGAATTTTGGCCCATTCCTCCAGACAGAACTGGTGTAACTGATTCAGGTTTGAGGCCTCCTTGCTCGCACATGCTTTTTCAGTTCTGCCCAAAATTTTTCTATTGAACTGAGGTCAGGGCTTTATGATGGCCACTCCAATACCTTGACTTTGTTGTCCTTAAACCATTTTGCCACAATTTTGTCCATTGTCCATTTGGAAGACCCATTTGCGACCGAGCTTTAACTTCCTGACTGATGTCTTGAGCCGTTGCTTCAATATATCCACATAATTTTCCTTCCTCATGCTGCCATCTATTTTGTGAAGTGCACCAGTCCCTCCTGCAGCTAAGCACCCCCACAACATGATGCTGCCACCCCCATGCTTCACGGTTGGGATGGTGTTCTTCGGCTTGCAAGCCTCACCCTTTTTCCTCCAAACATAACAATGGTCATTATGGCCAAACATTTTTGTTTCATCAGACAAAAAGTAAGATCTTTGTCCCCATCTGCACTTGCAAACTGTAGTCTGGCTTTTTTTATGGCAGTTTTGGAGCAGTGGCTTCTTCCTTGCTGAGCAGCCTTTCAGGTTATGTCGATATAAAACTCATTTTACTGTGGATATAGATACTTGTCTACCTGTTTCCTCCAGCATCTTTACAAGGTCCTTTGCTGTTGTTTTGGGATTGATTTGCACTTTAGCACCAAACTACGTTCATCTCTAGGAGACAGAATGCGTCTCCTTCCTGAGTGGTATGATGGCTGCGTGGTCCCATGGTGTTTATACTTGCGTACTATTGTTTGTACAGATGGACGTGGTACCTTCAGGCATTTGGAAATTGCTCTCAAAGATGAATCAGACTTGTGGAGGGCCAACATTTTTTTTCTGAGGTCTTGGCTGATTTCTTTAGATATTTCCATGATGTCAAGCAAAGAGGCACTGAGTTTGAAGGTAGGTTTTAAAATACATCCACAGGTACACCTCCAATTCAGGACACCTCCTATCAGAAGCTAATTGGCTAATTGTCTAAAGGCTTGACATCATTTTCTGGAATTTACTACGCTGCTTAAAGGCACAGTTAACTTAGTGTATGTAAACTTCTGACCTGCTGGAATAGTGATATAGTCAATTAAAAGTGAAACAATCTGTCTATAAACAATTGTTGGAAAAATTACTCATGTCGTGCAAAAATTAGATGTCCTAAACGACTTGTCAAAACTATAGTTTGCTAATATTAAATCTGTGGAGTGGTTAAAAGATTAGTTTTAATGACTTCAACCTAAGTTTATGTAAATTTCTGACTTCAACTGTAGATAGGTAGATGGATGGATGGATGGATGGATGGATGGATAGATGCCTACTGAATCAAGTTAAAATTGTTTTTAGTTTAGAAATTAAAGGTGCTGAAAGCAATTCTCAGCCATTCTACTTCCACAAGACTGAGCCCTTTAATTAGCCACGCCCCTTCTTTCCAAAACCCAGAACTCCAAAGATACCAAAAGAGTTTATTGAGAGCAGAAACAGTTGTTAAAAACAACAGCAGCAAAATAGCGCCCTCAACTGACAACTGTTATGAACAACATGGCATAAAAATGGCATTATCCCTCAATAATTCGCTGCATCTACAATACTATGAGAACACGCAAAATGATTGACAGGCAGAAAGCGTCAGAGACCGTGGCCCGCAGATACATTTTTGTTTGCTGTTTGCAGTGTCTAGAGCTGTCACAGAGACCAGTGAGATATCTCACGACACTTGTTTAAGTTGTATCTTTCAGGGAGTAGGAATACCTTTCCATGTAAAAATTGCTTACAGCACCATTAACCAACATATAGACTTCTTTTAGCCAACAAGACAAAAAGGTCACTTAAAAGGCTTTATTTTAGTTAGGATGCCTATGTAGACAGTTCACTAGCTTTTAGAACAGAGCTACTGTAACCACTTCAAAAGGCATTTCCCATGGGTTGTGTTTTGTCAAGGTACATTCCTTTGGTGAGTTTAAATAGCCGGAACGGCTGCTGTCTTAAAACTTGATTTCCACAGAGAGCACATTCATTGACAGTCCTGTGGTATATGACACACCTGAGCGGATGAATGGACAAGCATTTTGTGCCCGTTCCAAAAGAACATTTCGTCTCACAACGCCTCTATTTAAAGCCACGTCACACACCTCCACCACTCCTGGATTCATTTCTAACTTTCTTTAAGCAATCGTTGGCGTTTCCACCCAGTCCACCTTTCATTTGGATTCTAGGATTGTTTGTCATCTGCAGAAAAATCTTGTTTGTCCAGCCTGTTTTGTTTAGTCGCCACAGTTTGTGTGTAGTGAGTTCATTCCCCGAGATGTATTGTTCTGTGATGAGCAAATAATTACTTTGAAATATAGTTCAGATATAGTGACTGTGGTTAATACTGTAATTTTCCAGGTCATTAAAGATTGTGGAACATGGCCATACATGCTTCATATAAGATAAAACATGAATTGAGCTTCATATTTTAAGGGTGCTTGTTTAAAAAAACACAACTCATGAAGTTCACAGTCAAAACAAGCGTCTGAATCCAGCAACCTGAACTAACTCTAATCTATCACTGCGTCAGAGTGCAGTTGCATGTATTGTTTTAGTTGTTTTTTTAAGTAGCAACTTTGTCTCAGATGTTTCTCCTAAAATTCCATAAGAGAAATAAAAATAGATACTAATGAGACAATTGTTATACACTCACTGAGCACATTATTAGAAACACTATGGTCCTAATAAAGTGCCCAACGTGGTCTTCTGCTGTTGTAGCTCATCTGCCTCAAGGTTCGATGTGTTGTGCATTCTGAGATGCTATTCTGCTCACTACAATTGTACAGAGCGGTTATCTGAGTTACCGTAGACTTTCTGTCAGCTTGAACCAGTCTGGCCATTCTCCGTTGACCTATCTCATCAACAAGGCATTTCCGTCCGCAGAACTTTTTGTTTTGGCACCATCCTGAGTAAACTTTAGAGACTGGTGGCGTGAAAATCCCAGGAGATCAGCAGTTACAGAAATACTCAAACCAGCCCATCTGGCACCAACAATCATGCCACGCTCCAAATCACTGAGATCACATTTTTCCCCATTCTGATGGTTGATGTGAACATTAACTGACTGCACTTGAACAAGCATGCAAATGTAGTTGTTATGTAATGCAAACGTTAAAATGTATCGCCTTACAAATAATCCGCTATAGTAAGCGTGTTTATATGTCATAAGATAACATTGTGTGAGGAACAGGGTGGAAAGTAAGTGTTTATGAACTGATAATCTGCCGATTTACTCATGATTTGTGTGAAAGTGAATAAAAGTCGTTGTTGTAGCGCCCCTAGTGTTCATTTCACCAGGAAACTTCTGCGATATGTACAACGAGCCATGTTAAGATCAACTGGCAAAAATGAAGGTGATTTTATGAGACCAGGTTGAAAATGAATATGGATAGCATAGCTCAGATAATTTGATCTTGGGAGAATTTAATGAGAAATGACATTGAGATCTCTTCTGAAACACTAGAAGAGACACAGGTGAGATTACTTGGGTCTTTACCTCAGGAGAAAAATGTGAAAAAGCAGGAGACTTTAGCGAATTTAGGAGACTTTAGAGTCTCCATGTGCTCTCCATTTAATCTCAATGTCGTCTAGGAAAAACAATTGGGATTTTAGAGAGATCTTATTTGCAATTTTTCTTTCTCATGGGCTGACTTCTAAAATCCTAATTCAGGACATCATTTCTCAAATGTGGACAGGCAAAAAAACCACAAAAGGCCTTGTTCATGAAATACCAATGTTTAATTCAGTGCAGAGTTTTACATAAGAATCATTTAACAAATGATTTACACCACAATTTGTTCTGCTCGAGTTTAATTAATGAGGCTCAATGAACAGCAAAAAGTGGTCAAAAATGTTCACAGTGTTACTCACAGCCATGAACGGTTTCCCTTTTAAATGTAAGTGTGTGTGTGTGTGTGTGTGTGTGTGTGTACCTGGAGACGTGCCAACAACGAGCAAAGTCTAGTGTCCATGAAAACAGCGTTGCATTCTTGAATCAACAATTTGTCAAAAGACAGAAAGTGTCATTTTAGAACAGTAAGTAAACAAGGAAAGGATCCCAAATCCAAAGGTTTCCCCTATCAGGAGTCTCGCTGCGCTGGTGTTATGGTTGGATGGCTGTTGAACACGCTGACGTTTCACCTCATGATAAACAAACATGAGCATTAATAGCGAGAAGGAAGTCAAGGAGATCTGAGAAGGTGAAGTTTACAAAATTGAAAGCGTGCAAAAATCAGGCTCACAAGAGACACAAAACTGAGACCCACATGACCTAATAAGAACATGACAGGTTTCATTTCAAATTAAATTTCCTAAAATTGAATTGAATTTAAACAAAGGAGGAGGAGGGCGGGGCCGAATCGGGCTAATTAGCCGAGGAGAGGGATAAAAGCAGCCGGATTCGGCAGTTCGAGAGTTTTCATTAAACATTATTTTGATTGTTCAGCCGGTTCCCGCCTCCTCCTTGCCCACATAACCCTGTTACAGTAGAATACATGATTTACGGCCCCGTAACGAGTCATTGTGAAGGAGAAATGTGAGGTGCTGAGTGTATGTGTTGTGTGCAGAGTTGGGAGGGTTACTTTTGAAATGTATTCCACTACAGATTACAGAATACATGCTGTAAAATGTAATTTATAACGTATTCTGTTAGATTACTCAAGGTCAGTAACGTATTCTAAATACTTTGGATTACTTCTTCAGCACTGGTAGATTTTTTCACTTGTTTTGACTATAAAAACTCTGCCAGTACAGTAAGACAAAATACACGTTAAAAATACATTCTCTGAAAAAACTCAATATCTTATGCAGTGTTGTTTCTAAAACAAGATAAATCTAATTGATCTTGTTTGAAGGATTTTTAGATATTTTTACAGGAAAACAATACAAAAATTATTATCAATAATACGATTTTTGCCCAAATATCAAAGGTCTTACTAGAAAAAAAGCAATTATGATCCAACGTGAATTTTCTTGATAAAAAATATGATCGTGTCTGGTAACATGTGCATGTAAAATGGCTAGAAATAGCATTTTAGCTTAGCGTAAAGCTGACAATTTACACAAGGTTTATTTCTATTTCTTCTGCTCCAAACTTACTTCAAACTTACTTCTCTGTCTGCTCGTATGAATGTAACACATCATAAGAAAGTGTTTCATCGCTGTTCAAATGCACTTTGGATCGCATCATTTATATGTACAAATGTTTTCCATCTGAAAGGACTAAATATTAAATGAAACAAATGACAATAAAATGCAAAGTAATCTCTTCAGTAATCAAAATACTTTTTGAATGTAACTGTATTCTAAATACCAATGATTTAAATTGTAACTGTAGTGGAATACAGTTATTATATTTTGTATTTTAAATACGTAATCCCGTTACATGTATTCCGTTACTCCCCAACACTGGTTGTGTGTAACAACAAACAAAAAATAAATTTATTTTGAATTTGTTGAGCAAAAAAGTGTTTTAGAAAGTAACTCAAAAGTAAAGTAATTAGTAATGTAATTACTTTTGCAATTAAGTAATTAGTTAATTAATCTGATTACAATTTTTAGATAAATAAATTAGTAATTTGTAATGGATTACTATTTTTAAGTAACTTAAACTGTCCTTTTCTTTAAAAAAAATCAAAAATTGCAGTTCCAGTGAGGCATTTACAATGGAAGTCAATGGGGCCAATGTTTGGAGGGTTTAAAGGCAGAAATGTGAAGCTCATAAATTTACATTAATTCTTCTGTTAAAACCTGTGTATTATTTGAGCTGTAAAGTTGTTTAAATCGTAGTTTTTACAGTGATTTTAGAGTTTTAAGGTTTGTTGACATTACAACATCATGGCAATGAAGTTGTAAAATTGGCTATAACTTTACACAGAAAAGGTTAGTAAGTGATTTTATCGCACTACAATTATGTTTACATGCAAATTCTCACTGTTTCAAAAGTATAGCCACAAGACAAACATTATGTTTATGTCTTGTGTCAATACTTTTGAAACAGTGAGTATTTTTATGTTTACGGATTGGCCCCATTGACTTCCATTGTAAGTGTCTCACTGGAACCCAGATTTGTGCTTTTTTTAAAGAAAACGAGGGACGAGTCTAAATGTATTTTTGTGGTGATCAACATTATGCCACAAATGCTGTCAATTGATCTTCACTTGTATTGAACCCGGAATATTCCTTTACTACTACATTTCATTTCTTAGTATTAATTACCCATCAACATGTTATACACACAACATTTAGGGTATTTCCAGAAACATTACATGATATTAACAATCAATGTTTGAAATGCCACCTAGAAATTTGCATTTGATATATGTATTTTTTATTATGTTCATAAATTATCATATTATGAACAATGTGTGGACATTTTGTGGTGCTTTATGGCCCATTTAAAATCTGTTTTGATGGCTGTATTATTTGTTTTGACAGTATTTGACCTATGTACTTTAGTTGAACTTCAGTTGTAATAAACAGACACAGATAGTCAAAATTACTGATGGAATTGTTTATATTTTGTCACAACACTTCTTGAACCAAAGGCATTCCTAAAGTGTGTGTCTATACTGAATTGCAGTTCAATAAAATCCACTTCAGTATCCAAGGGGTGTGGCCAATTAAATTCAAATACCAACTCATGAATTGAAAAGAAGCCAATTCTTAAATTCTGTGTCAGAGTCCACATTAACTAAAACATGCAAGTAGTCAATCAAGAACGCACAAACCGAAACAAACAGGTCTCTCACATCTAAATCCAAGAAATCATATACCTTAATGTCCACATCAGTTTCCAAGCAATTTTACAACAACAAACCACATTACTTCAGCACACCACAGAAAGAGCAGTGCTGTCTTTTTTACAAGGAACATGAGCATGTAATTAATTTGCTTTCACTTAGGTGACCGAACAAAAACAATAAGCCTCAGATGGGACTGAGTCCAGTTAGACTCCTCTTTTGTACATTGTACAAATTGGTTCAGTAATGCAAAATAATAATAATTCCAATAAGGGTCACCTTGACCAATCAGATTTCACCCCATTCCAGGCTTGATTAAAGGAATAGTTCACCCAAAAATGTTAATTTTGTCATCATTTATTCAGAGAATAAAAGTTATCGTATGTCTTCAGAAGACTTGGAAGACTTACTTTTATGGTGCTTTTGCATCCTTTTAAATAGGTATGTCCCGATATCACTATTGGTACTGGAATGGGGTCCGGTCATGTACTCGTGCTCATAAAAATGCTCCGATACCAAAACCGATACATATGATGTACGAATGTCATTCCGTAAACATTCAGCATACAAATTAAAATCACATCATGTCCTAGTGAGATGATTATTTTAGGCAAAAGCTGCAATTTAATTAGATAAATATATAGTTTGCATATACAGTGTTTTAAATGTGAGTGCTTGTGAATGTGTGGAGCCGGTGTTGTGCTGGCATGAAGACACAAAGTGCTCAAACCCTTTAGAGATTCTCATACACGGAAAACACCATCATAAGCATGGCACGCTCTGTTTGTAGCAGATGACCGCAAGCAGAGCGCTAATTCACTTTGTAGCGTGCAGCACATACAGACTATATATTTACTGAATTATATAGCAGGCTTTTGCAGTTTAATAATCACTTTGAGTCACATAGTTACCGGCTTTTCCATAGTGGTAAGCTAATTTTACAACGTCAGAGCTCCTTGGTCATAACAACCCAGAAACACTTCAAAATAAAAGCTCAGCCAAAATAAAAGCTCAGTTTAATTTAATTAGAGGTTGACCGATGTGTTAGTTTTACCGATTAATCGTTACCGACGTATTTATTTTTCTCCCAGTTTGGAATGCCCAATTCCCAATGTGCTTTTAAGTTCTCGTGGCATAGTGATTTGCCTCAGTCTTGGTGGCAGAGGACGAAACCCAGCTGCCTCTGCGTCTGAGACCGTCAACCCGCGCATCTTATCACATGGCTTGTTGAGCACGTTGCCACGGCAACCATGCTCAACTCACCACGTGCCCCTCCAAGAACGAATCACATTATAGCAATCACGAGGAGGTTACCCCATGTGA
The DNA here is from genome assembly GCF_019703515.2 of Myxocyprinus asiaticus. Taxonomy (NCBI): domain Eukaryota; kingdom Metazoa; phylum Chordata; class Actinopteri; order Cypriniformes; family Catostomidae; genus Myxocyprinus; species Myxocyprinus asiaticus. Next base: position 4,146,103 of record NC_059389.1, on the reverse strand, counting down.
CTCTACCCTCCCTAGCAACCAGGCCAATTTGGTTGCTTAGGAGACCTGGCTGGAGTCACTCAGCACGCCCTGGAATTAGAACTAGTGAACTAGCGAACTCCAGGGGTGGTAGCCAGTGTCTTTTACCACTGAGCTACCCCTGCTGATATTTTTCTTTATTTAATTCCCACATTATTCTAGAGAAATGTAGAACACTGTACCAGTGCAAAGTCTCCGCATTTCAAAATAAGAGTCCCTGGACCCTTCTTTTTTTTTCTAGTTTTAATTGGGATTTTGGTTGCACAATAAACTCCATCTGTGATTTTATTTATTTTGGACTCTTATAGCCTCTGTGTCTGTGCACTTCATATTAAGGAAAGGCTAAGATTTTTTTTTTACATTATATAAATCGATTTTAAAAACTATCAGACGATTAATCTGTTATCAGCCTTTTCCACCACCTTTGTTATCGGAATTGGCAAAATCCACTATTTTGGATAACTCCCCCCTCTTTTATTACAACGACAACAACAACAAAACGCAGTTACAGTGAGGCACTTACAATGGAAGTGAATGGGGCCAGTACATAAACATTAAAATACTCACCATTTCAAAAGTATAGCTGCAAAACGTAAACATAATACATGTTAACATGATTTTAGTGTGATAAAACCCTTATATGTGTAAAGTTATATCCAATAATAGACCGCAGAACCGGTAGAGATCCTGGTTTGAATCGAGTCCACCCTCTTGTAAACTCTGCGCTTACACTCAGCTCTGATCTATGGAAGCTTTAAAAGCTATAAACAAAAAAATCAGCCCCCCGTGACCATTAAGCTTACCTTTATTGACTTCAGTAAATTATGTAATGCCTCCTCAAACAGATGTGCAAACCGAGATAATGTCCGTGGGACCTTTGCCCTGCAGGGGAGAATTGGCTTTATAATGCGAATCAAACATAACTGCCGAGCAAAAAGCCTGAGTAGCCACTAAAGTGAGTCATTCAGTCCATCCGTAATGGGGCATAAAGGACTGTGGGCCACATGATAAATGTGTTTTAAGGTATTGTAATGAGGGCAGACAGAGTAACAAGAGGGACGTTTATGTCGCTTGTTTGCCATCCAGAAGTTAGATAGTAGAGTGAAGGTTTACATTTGTGATTGATCGAGCAATCCTATTCGGATCACACTGACATTATTGTTTTAAAATGCAGTTAGGACACGCCCACCTGGAACTGGTTCTGATTGTCAAACTTCACCCAAAGAAAAGAGAAAAATATAACAACACTAAAGAACATACCGTAGAGATATAACAACATGCAACACAAATATTTGATAACTGTGCCAAGTATCAACTGTAGTTTGTTGTAGTTGTAAGTTGCAATGTCGATCAACTGCAATGGGCACATATTTTGGTCTGTAGTCAAATATGTTGTAAAACTAGGTGCATGTACAAGGTCAAATGTATGTTGCAAAACCGGTCACATTCACACATGGACTATTTAGTCAAAACTATATACCTACATTTTTACCAAATTTTCTTTATTAAAACGTAAAAAAAAAAAACATTAAACAACTCTTAAAGGAATATTCCAGGTTCAATACAAGTTAAGCTCAATCGACAGCATTTGTGGCACAATGTTGATTACCTCAAAAATTTATTTCGACTCGTCCCTCGTTTTCTTTAAAAAAAGCAAAAATCGAGGTTACAGTAAGACACTTACAATGGAAGTGAATCGGGACAATTTTTGGAGGGTTTAGACCGATATATTGGTTTTACAGATTAATCGGTGCCGATAGTTGCTTTTTGGAACTATTGGTTATCGGCAAAAATCTGTTGATAGTTGCCAATCGTTTTTTCATCATTTAGTCACTTAAAAGTAAGAGTCCCCAGTTTGTTTCGGGCTTGTTTATACTTAAAATTCCCACGTCGTGTACCACATATTAATTTTTTTTTTTCTAGTTATTATTAACATTTTGGATGAACAAAAAACTGCATCTGGGTCTTTACCCGCCATAATAAAGAACGTATAAGAAAATGTTATTTACATTCTATAATTAAATTTTAAAAACTATCGACCAATTAATCAGTTATCGGCCTTTCCCATCGGTCAACCTCTAGTTTAAATGCAGAAATTTGAAGCTTATAATTTTATAAAAGCACTTACATTAATTCTTCTGTTAAAACTTGTGTATTATTTGAGCTTTAAAGTCGTTTTTATGGTAGTTTTAGGTTTTTAGGGTTTACCGAGTTCTGTCGTCATGGCAATGAAGTTGTAAAATTGGATATAACTTTACACTGATGATGTTAGTAAGTGATTTAATCACACTAAAATCATGTTAACGCACATATTGTTTACGTTTTGTGGCTATAATTTTGAAACAGTGAGTATTTTAATGTTTACGCACTGGCCCCATTGACTTCCATTGTAAGTGCCTCAATGTAACCTCGATATTTGCTTCTTTTTTTTTTTTTTTTTTTAAAGAAAAGGAGGGGGAGTCGAAATCAATTTTTGTGGTAATCAACATTATGCCACAGATGCTGTCGACTGTGTCGACAGGATATTCCTTTAACATGGTGTTATATAGCTAGAAATGCCACAAAACGGTGGTGTCTTGTTGAGGGTTCTGTCTGACCGGGCAGGACGTTGTTACGGACCATGCGCGACACGGATGGGTTAAGCCGTTGCACGCCGTCTCCAGGATGCAAGCAGGGTCCGAGCTGGGGTGGCAAAGCTCATTTTTTAGGGTGGTACCTGCCACCCCATGCCACCCTTCTGGCCCCGCCCCTGTGTTTGAATTGCATTGCTGTCTGCGCTGTTATATTGCTCAAACTAAGGAAAATATTCATATAGCAGCGAATAATGTGATCCCTAATTTTTAAGCACTATACAACGTTTGTAAATGACATATTAATGAAGGTTATTGTAAAGTGTCACCACATACTCAATGTCACACACAGAGAAGGCTGGCTTGGTATGACAGGCTGTTTTATGTTTTTAATAAACTATAACTGAAAGCAACGCCGAATTCTGGTAAAATGACATTTGTTGACGAAATACCATTTTTTAAATGTATAAATAAGCATGACTAACTTCTCACTTTCATACAACTGAGCCACTTTAGACTTCTAAGAACTTTTATTGCAATAACCAAAAACTACACGCAGGAATATGTTTGCGTATTTGCGTGACGCAACGCCGGGACGCATATGGAGCGTCTGCGCGTATCACTGAAAGTTTCACAGGTGTCCAAACTGCAGGTGTGACGTGACGCGTCGATCACAACGAGGTCTTTCTACTTTCTACGTGAGCGTTCTAGTTTGAAGCGTCGCGTCGCTCTCAGATACCTCGGATGAAAATTAAGATGTAAACGTTCACTCACCCCTCAGCTGAGAGAAAGGTCCGCCGATGATTCCTCGCGTTTCCAAAACTCCTGTGGTAAACTCTTCAAGTCTCCATCTCAATCTGTAAACCGTCACAGGTGTGAAGTTTGCCAAGGCGACGTGGAAGACCTTGTTATATCACTGTAAACGTAAAAACTCTATACAAACGTGTTTTTATGAGGGAGAAAAGTAGACCGGTACAAGTGCGCTCGAGTGAGAGTGACAGGTGAGTGGCGCAGGTGAGTCTACCTGCAGCGCGAGAGGGGGGCGGAGCCTGCATATGAACGCACGCACGCACTGTTAATGCAGTCTTTCTGGATAAACATAAAACAAATGCAGTCATGGGTGGGATATTAATAGGACTTCACCCTGTAGCTCTAAACAAAAGAAAAAGAATAACTTCCTCTATTGCACACGTTATAAAAGCAAGGATACATTCTTGACTCATTTGTCTTGCAATGGACCTCATTACAAAAATAGAAACTATATTATGAAAAATATTATACCTTTATAGGTCACAGCCATGATGCCTGGAGGCAACACTGTGAGTCAATGGGGGGGGGGGGGGAATCAAGGATTTTATTCATTTAAATATGTGCAGTGAAATTAATTGACAATCCATGTTTACTGATGACGGAATCATAAAAATGTTAAAAACAGCAAAATAAATAAATAAATAAAATAAAATAATAACAATAATTGTAAAGGAAAATCCTGGGTTGAATACAAGTTATGCTTAAGCGACAACATTTGTGGCATAATGTTGATTAAAACACAAATTAATTTCGACATATACCTTGTTTTCTTAAAAAATAAAAAATAAAAATGAGGTTACAGTGAGGCACTAACAATGGAAGTCAATGGGGCCAATCCGTAAACGTTAAAATACTCACAGTTTTTTTTTTAAGCATAGCCACAAGACGTTAACAAAAGCATGTTATGATGATTTTAGTGTGATAAATCGCTTACTAACCTTTTCTGTGTAAAGTTATAGCCAATTTTACAACTTTACAACACTGAAAACCCTTTAATTCTGCAAAAATGACAATTTAAACAACTTTTCAGCTCAACTAATACCAGAGTTTTAGCAGAAGAATTAATGTAAGTGCTTTTATAAAATTATAAGCATCACATTTTGTCCATTAAACCCTCCAAAATTTGGCCCCATTCACTTCCATTGTAAGTGCTTCACTTTAAAGGTAAAGAAAGGACGAGTCAAAAAAAATAAGAAATTGTGGTAATCAACATTATGCCACAAATGTCTGTTAATTAAGCTTAACTTGTATTGAACAGAATATTTCTTAATGTAATAGATTTAACTGCTAACTTTAACTAATTGCAGTACTTAAATGTTAAGTACATCCTATAAAAAGTATTTACTTAATAGTAGATACAAAAAAACAAGCATTTGTTCATAACTGTCAAATAAATTACACTAAATGTAAAAAAAAAAAAAGAAAAAAAAAGATGTTTATTCACATTGAAAAAAAAAATATTTTGGATGAATGAAAAATAAGTTTAAGAATGCTTTTCTAAGGTGCATCATTCCAGAAAAATATATAAAATTGATCACCAGGATATTGTGCGGTTTATTTTAAATTCCTATCTTAATTATGAACCATATTATTGCCATCGTAAATGCATCATGTGCTTGCAAAGAAAAGAAAAGGGTTTGTTACCCAATGGCAACATCACGCAACAGAGGGTTAATAGGAAATTCCTGACTGAAATCAGGACAACCATTGAAATATAACAGAATATGTATGCCATCCTTTGACTTTTGTTTTGGAGTGTTTACCAGCCAGCTGCCAAGCAGGCGAATTCCTGTTCCTGGTCCAGTTCTGTAACCCTGTATGATGACAGAGAGGCATGTTGTGAAAGTAAAGCAACAGGGTGGAACATTGGATGGGTTTGAATATCAGCTGGACGCTGAGCATGACTCTTCTCTCTTTCGGCTGAGTCTTAAATCAGGATGGTGGAGATTAAAACCTTGTATTAAAGGAAAATTCTGACATCATTTACTCACCCTCTTGTTGTTCCAAACCTGTATAACTTACTTTCTTCTGTGGAACACAAAAGGAGATGTTAGGCAGAATAATCACCTCAGTCACCATTCACTTTCACTGCATCTTTTTTCCATATATTGAAAGTGAATGGTGACTGAGACTAATTTTCTGCCTAACATCTCCTTTTGTGCTCCATGGAAGTGTCCTTTGTTGTCGTCCCCCCCCCCCTCATTGATATGCAGACAGGTTGCTGAACTGCAGTGCATGCACACAGACAAATAGAGTGTTTGACTTTGGGAACCTTGAGTTTTGGTTTATAATTAACATCAGAGGGCAGAACTATTACACCAGAAAACTCTCACTTGCTCAGGGTTACCTTCACTACTGAAAAAGAGCCAGTTCTAGTCAAATCTTTTCTTTAAATCCATTAAAACGCTTCAAAATAATCACTTATTAAAAAGTAGTATATGACAAAATGGCTTGAAATAATACCTGCTCATTGGTGTGATTGAAAGTTTTATCTCCTGAAGACGAAGAATTTGTGATTTGCATGTTTGAATGTACAGTTTTCAAACAGAGTTGAATGTACAGCTGTCACACAACAACAAACATCATAATTGCAGATAATTGTAAAAAAATAAAAAAATAAATAAATAAATAAATAAATAAAAAAATGTTTGCCAAACAGACCAGAGGATATTTCTCCAAAAAGTACGTAAAGTAATTTTTGTCCCTGTGTGCACTCGCAAACTAGTCTGGCTTTTTTATGGCAGATTTGAAGCAGTGGCTTCTTCCTTGCTGAGCAGCCTTTCAAGTTATGTCGATATAGGACTCATTTTACTGTGGATATAGATACTTGTCTACCTGTTTCCTCCAGCATCTTCACAAGGTCCTTTGCTGTTGTTCTGGGATTGATTTGCACTTTTCGCACCAGACTACGTTGATCTCTAGGAGACAGAATGCGTCTCCTTCCTGAGCGGTATGATGGCTGTGTGATCTCATGGTGTTTATACTTGCGTACTATTGTTTGTACAGACGAATGTGGTACCTTCAGGCATTTTGAAATTGCTCCCAAGGATGAGCCAGACTTGTGGAGGTCCACAACTTTTTTTCTGAGGTCTTGGCTGATTTCTTTTGATTTTCCATGATGTCAAGCAAAGAGGCACTGAGTTTGAAGGTAGGCCTTAAAACACATCCACAGGTACACCTCCAATTCAGGACACCTCCTATCAGAAGCTAATTGCCTAATTGCCTAAAGGCTTGACATCATTTTCTGGAATTTTCCAAGCTGCTTAAAGGCACAGTTAACTTAGTGTATGTAAACATCTGCCCCACTGGAATTGTGATATAGTCAATTAAAAGTGAAACTATCTGTCTATAAACAATTGTTGGAAAAATGACTCGTGTCATGCACAAAGTAGATGTCCAAAACGACTTGCTAAAATTATAGTTTTATGAAATCTATATGAAATCTGTGAAGTGGTTAAAAAAATCCGTTTTATTGACTTCAACATAAGTGTATGTAAACTTCTGACTTCAACTGTACTAACCTTCTGAAACTATAAAAAACAATTTTGTTTCACCATAATTTGAACAATATTTTATCCTAAAAGTGCATGTATTCTCTTGTTAAACATAACAATTTTTTACAGTTAATTATATGGTAAAATAATACTTTTTACATCTAAAAAAGTTGTTTTTATTAGTAATTTTTTTTTAGTAATTTACAATACTTTACTGTAAAATTACATGTATTGTCTTGTTAAATATAATATACTTTTTAACCATATCTGTTAAGGTAACTATCTGTTAACCAATTAATGTTTTTTACAGTAGCATTTTTACATTCTTTTTCCGTTAAAATACATTTTAATGAACCCTTTACAGTAGAACAACGGTAACACTTTACAATAATGTTCCATTCGTTAACATTAGTTAATGTAGCATGTAAGGTAGCATGAAAAAACAATGAACAATATTTTTTACAGCATTTATTAATCTTTGTCAATTGTTCATTGTTAGTTCATAGTGCATTAACTAATGTTACCAATACAAGTTTTAATTTTAAAAATGTATATGTTGAAATTAACATTAAGATTAATAAATGCTTAATAACTATTTTTTGTTAGTTCATGTTAACTAATGTTAACCAATGTAAACAAATGAAACCTTATTGTAAAGTGTTACCAAAACAACTGACTGCAAAACACAAATCAAATCTGATTACATTACATGATTAAAAAGACATCCCGTTGAGAATAAATGTAACAGCTACAATAAAGACATTCAAGACAGTATAATAGGCACTGATTTGAAGTGTTTACAAGCAGCCTGAAGAAAAGGGTCAACTAGATTTTCACCATTTCTGCAAACACCAAAAATAACAGGTTGTTACTGACAGAAACTGATTGACATTAATCACCTCCACTGACTCACTTAAAATAAGATCATTTATTTTAAAAAGCCCAAACACTGTATAACAATATACTCAAAGTTCAAGGGTTTACAGATAACGAAGTAGTACTTTGTTGCATAGCAACAACTCTCCGGCACCTCCTCATGACTTTACAGCATGAGTAAAGCATATCCCGTGGTGCATTGTAGGAAATGTAGTATATACTGCCATTAAATTGCAGCAGTTGCTGTGGAGGTGTGATGAGGAGACAAACACGGTCTAACTGGGGGAAAGAAAGTAAGACATAGTTAATACAAGAAACATTTACGGAGCACAAACATCACACCAAACAAACTCAACTTATAGTACAAGTTCAATGCAAAACATAATTAATTGCATGCATAATTCATTTAATGAGAAACTAGACTTAAAGCAAGTACAAGACCTCTGCATTTGACATTCACATTTTTGATCCCGACTGTAAATAAATGGGTGTTACTTCAGGCAGTTTTAGATTAGTACTTTGAACTCTAGAAATTAAATCTCGTCAAAACATTTTTCACACTCTCAATTTTTTTTTTTTTGGTCATCTAACAATGTCCATCAGTGTATGTACATGCATTACAGGAGATTTATGTCCTTTTTGTTATTATTTTGTGAAAGTCGTGAGAATTCGCACCACAGTGTCATTTCCAGCACATCTCAAATTCTGTATTGTGTTTATTAGAATTATGTGGTGGAAATAACGCAGACAGGAATCACAATTTTTAACTTTTTTAAAATAAAACGACCGACTTGTCTTTGTCTTGCTAAGGCTAATTTCATAGCTAACATTTTATGTATCCTAAATACACACAATTAAATAATATTTTCACACTTCTTGCATAATTTGGCTAAATTATCGCTTGTTTGGAAATGATCCCCAATAAAAAGTGATATTTACCTTTATTTTTCTTTGTTTTCTTCAAACATCACTTGTCTCATATTTCATCTCAAACATGCTCTTCACTGACATTTTTGTCCACTTTTGTCACTAACTTTAAAAAAACAATATATATATATATATATATATATATATATATATATATATATATATATATATATATAGGGCAAAATAGTTTTTGTTGTGGAAATGACGCCACAACTCTGAAATAGTTGCAATTTTTTAATCGTTTTTACATAATACATATTGAAACGGTTTCTGTTTATGTCACTCTTTGTTTAGATTATCTTAGTTTTAACTCTTTAAGCTCTGAGGGTTTTTAAAGATTTCCTGTTTCAGTGGCATACCCAAAATTAAATGCTTATAACTTGACAAAAAGAACAAGGAGGGTCAAGTGTTCAGTATCATTTTAAAGAAAACGTTTCAAATGTTTTAATGATATAGATCATTCTGAGACTCTAAGAAACTGCTGAAGAATCAAACAAAAAAATTAGCCAATAAGTTACTTTTTTTCTTATTTTTCTTATTTTACAATATATATCTCTGGGTGTAAAAAAAGGTGGCTCAGAAAAACTGCTTTTGTTTTGTTACCAATCATGTCAGCTGTATCTGAGAAAAATATTGTGTTGGTACGACAAAACAATCAAAAGTTATAGCATTACAAAAATAATTTATCATAGTGTCCAAAAGCCTCTCCAAACAAATAAAACATAATAACTGTACATAAGAACTAATTACACATTCAAACACAACAATGACTAAAGGTTTGCATAACATGGAGGCATGATATTAATAATAAGATTACACAGAATGAGTTTAATTCTGTGCCATTTGAGTCATCATTGAGTCTGTGTCATGTATTTGGCGCCATCTCCTGGCGGCCATATGTAACATTGTGCTTCGTGTGGATTATCTAATGATCTATGCATCTGATCTGTGTGTGGGCTCGTTTGAAATCACCTCCTCTTAGTGATGGTATATGATATTTTATGTTCCGTTTATTTTTCGTGAAGTTATAAGCGAATACACGGCATATAAGCAACACCAATATACAGTAACTGTCAAAGACATATACTTAGCTATTACTCGCTATATTTCCAAGTTTCCAGTGGCATATGACACATGGCTATTTGATGAGTTTTTACTGACTGCAGTAATATGTACAGTGCAATTATCAAAACAGAACAGTTCTGATTTGTCTGCAAATTTCAAAGTGCTTGTTCAGTTTCTGTCATAATGCCTAAAGGGTTAAATATTTTAATCAATGGATTTTCACAGTTTAATATTGAAAGTCTGGTTCTGGGGCAAGGCTAAAACAGTAAATTCTGCACATAAAAGACATGTGAAAAATAAATAAATTATGAAGGCCTGGTAAAAAGTTTCCAATTGTGTTTTAATGTGACCATATAACAAAAAGAAACAATTTGTTAGGCTAGTTTTCATACAAATCAAAAGTTGAACAACATATGACAACTTCATAACATCATACAGTATGTTCTCATATGTTGCATTTACTGAAAGTATCACCTTATCCATCTTAGATGTCTTTTCCCTAAAATTCTTTAAAAGAAATAAAAATTGACATTTGACAGTAAGAGTATAGAGCTTTAAAACTGAAGTGAATAGACAATTTGGTAATCTTGAGATCTCTGACTTTCGACCTCAAATTTTGATATATTTGCAAATCTGACCAGTTTGAGACATTGTTGAGATCTCTTCTGAAACTCTAGAGAAAACACATGTGAGATTACTGGGGTTTTCTTCTCTAAAGCTAATTAAAAGTCCCTATTTGTTCTTCATTTACTGTCTAGGCAAAACAACTAATATGAAAAGAGATATAATTTGTGTTTTTTCTTTCCTACAGGTGGGTGTGTTGCCTCAGTCTCTGTTTTCCTCTCCTTGCTCATTTCCATTTCATCTCCATCCATCTCCCTCTCCCTGTCTGACTTTTAAGAGCCAGTGAGCTAATATTGTCCGTCTCTTTTGTTACTTGTTTTTGCTCCATGAATGAAAATCGGCAAATTTTATATATATACATAAGTCTTCGTGTTTGAATTATTAAAGTGTGGTTCTTTCAGGAGGCTGATAACTGTATCTGCGGCCCGGTGTGGGTGGACAGATTTACTGCGTCTCCTGCTTTGTCCCCTCGCTCATTTAAGATTCTTTTGTCTTGAGTGTGATGACAGTCTGGGTGGTGGCTGTCGCTTCAAGCTGATAAGGAGACAAGCACTGGATGCAGATCTTAAAATCTTTGAGGTGGTTATATATGATTTATAGTGTACTTTCAAACTCAACTCTCATTCAGCTCCCACCATTCAGAGTAAAGATTAGAAAAGACGAGTAGTCAGTACAAATAAGAATTATGAACTGCAGTTTCTGGGTTTGAAAGAAAATATTTTTCCCACTAGCCCTGAGGAGCTTATGGTGTTTGACCATGCTGAAATATTGATGTGAATTTCAATGGAGATCAGTCTGTTGCCGTTGCTCAGCTATTGTTGTTCTGCCAGCTTGAATACAATGTGGCATCTTTCAAAAGATGTTCCTTTACCAAATGAGAGCACTTTAATCAAACTCAAGTTATTCAAACCCTCTAATAGACTCTTTGGGAGTTTCTTGAACTTCAGACTCTTTCATGTCCCAGGGTTTTTATTTTATTTTATTAAAACGAACATATTTCATCTTTATTCTTTTTGTTCTATGAAGATCGCATTAAAAGTGACTTGGAAACTTTTCACCAGGCCTTCATCATTTATTTTTGGTACTTTTCAAATGCCTTTTATGTACAAATTATATTGTTTTACCCTTGTCCCAGACCCAGACTTTGAAAATTCATTGTAAAAATACAGATTACTACATGTTTAAAACTATGATCATCAAAACAGAGTTAAATAAATCACTTCAATATTTACACCAAACAATTTTGCTCCTCATAACGTTTCCTTAAAAGTCTTTCCACTTTAAATGTAAAGCTCTATACTCTTACTGTATGTCAAAATTGTTCCATTTGTGACTATTTCTATTTCTTTTAAGGAATTTTAGAAGAAGACAAAAAACATCTTATACTGATAAGCTGATACTTAAATGAAACATATGATAGTATATGATGCTGTCATATGTTTTAGTTTAATTGGATTACTGTTTCTTCAACTTTGGGCACTTTTATGCCCCATAGGTTGATTTGTATGGAAACTAGGCTAACAGATTTTTTTTCTTTTTGTTATATGGTCACATTAAAACTCAATTGAAAACATTTATTTTTGCCATTTTTCACATGTCTTTTATGTACAGAATTGACTGTTTTAGCTTTGTCCCAGAACCAGACTTTCAATATTAAACTGTGAAAATCCATTATAAACATAAAATACAAATGATTACTCATCTAAACTAAGAAAGACATAAACATAAACCATTTCACTATTTATCATGTGAAAACGATTTTTCAAACATTTCGACTGTTCTACATTTGTGCCGTCATTTCCACCAAACCAAACAATTTTGCCCCTAATAAAGTTTTTTCAAAAGTTGGTGTACTCGTTAACCAAGTGGACAAAATTTCAAGTGATGTTTGAAGAAAACAAAGAAAAATCAAGGTGAATATCACTTTTATGGGCATCATTTCCAATCAAGCGATAATTTTGCCAAATTATGCAAAAAGTGTGAAAATATGATTTAATTGTGTTTGTTGAGGACACAAAATGTTAGCTATAAAATTAGCCTTAGCAAAACAAAGGAGATTTTATTTGAAAAAGAAATGTCATTTCCATCAGCATCATTTGCAGCACAGAATTCTATTAAACACAGTATAGAATTTGACCGTTGTGGGAATGTTCATGACGAAAATTACATAAATATCCTGTGACGCATGTACAGTACATACACTGATGAACATTGTTAGTCAACATATATATATATATATATATATATATATATATATATATATATATATATAAAGTGAAAGTGTGAAAAATTTGTTAACAAGTCTTTACTTTCTAGAATTTCGCATTGCTAAAAGTGCCCGAAGTTGAAGAAACGTGCTTATTTAGACACTATATAAACCAATTTTAACTATAGAGATAAGAAATCTCTATAATATCTCTATTGTTTCTCCTAGACAATGATGAGAATAAGGCCTCCACATTAATTTCATAGCTCTATTCTCTTACTGTGTCAACAATCTGTCAACTTTTTGTTTTGTTTTATGTATTTTATTTTCGGAGTGACTATTTGTACTAGTTGTAAATAATAGCATCTGCCAAACAGTGCTACTATTTGCACTCCAATAGTCTTGTGGAAACACTGAAATTATAGACAAACTCCATCAACTGTTTTTGTGGCATGGGTTGTTAAGACAGCGTGACTTTTTCATGCAGACGACCCCAGTTCGATTCTGGCTTTTGTTCTACTTTTTTCCATCCTGTTTTCGGTCTCCACATAGAGGTAGACCGATATATCGGTTTTATCGGTTAACCGGTGCCGATAGTTACTTTTTAGAACTATCCTTATCTGCACAAATCTATGCTGATAGTTGCTGGTGGTTTTATCATCATTTTGTCATTTCAAAATAAGAGTACCCAGTGTGTTTCGGGCTTGTTTATATTTTTGTTTTTTGGGGAGGGGGGGGGATTTTTCCCCTTTTTCTCCCAATTTTGAATGCCCAATTCCCAATGCGCTCTAAGTCCTCGTGGTCGCATAGTGATTTGCCTCAGTCCAGGTGGCGGAGGACGAATCCCAGTTGCCTCTGCGTCTGAGACAGTCAACCCGTGCATCTTATCACGTGGCTTGTTGAGCACGTTGCCACGGAGACATAGCGCGTGTGGAGGCTTCATGCCATCCACCGTGGCAACCACGCTCAATTCACCATGTGCCCCACCGAGAACAAACCACATTATAGTGACCACAAGGAGGTTACCCCGTGTGACTCTACCCTCCCTAGCAACCGGGCCAATTTGGTTGCTTAGGAGACCTGGCTGGAGTCACTCAGCACGCCCTGGGATTCGAACTAGCGAACTAGCGAACTCCAGGGGTGGTAGCCAGCGTATTTTACCACTGAGCTACCCAGGCCCCCCCGGGCTTGTTTATACTTAAAAGTCTTGCGTTGTGCACCAAATCTTCATTTTTTCTGGTTGTTATTGGGAACTGCATCTGGGATTTTATTTATTTTGGACTCTTTGTCTTTGCCCGCAATAGTGAAAAAAGAATAAAAAAATGTTTTTTTTTGACATTCTATAAATTGATTTTAAAAACTATCGGCCGATTAATCTATTAACCTTAGTTATCAGTATCGGCAAAATCTACTATCGGTCGACCTCTAGTCTCCACTATTAATATTTCCTTTAATACTACTTATAAAATGAATATAAAGATTGATTTGATCACAGTGAAGGTTGGGGAGTTTATATTGATTTTTAACCAGTAAATTTAACCATGATTTTATTATTGTAATATTTAGTAACCATGATTTTTGGTGGAAGTCATAGTTTTAAATGCAATTAACCATGGTGTTACTACAATAATATGGCATTAATATAGTAACCATGTATAATTTTGTGGTTTACTATGATTTTACTACAAAATACCATGGTGCTAATATGGTTACTGTAGTTAAACCATGGTTAATCTTTGTAAGGAAAAGTTAGAGTTAGGTTAAGGTAAGGTTAGGGGTAGGGGTTGGTGTCTGTGGGACTCTAAATAAACACAATAAACACACTGCAGTAACGCCCCTATACCATATGAAAGGGCAACTTCTGAGCAAAACAGACAGTGAATTTGTGCAAGGCGTTCAGGAGTCTAAAACTACAAGCATGTGTATTCGAACCTGGTGAAGCGTGCAAAAGCCCCGAGACCCATGATTCCTGTAAGACCATACAAGCAGAGCAAGATGGCGCCGATGATGACATCGGCTCGCAGAACGTACGACTGCCAAATTACGAAATAGAGTGCCAACAGCACTGTGGCCACCATGGCGATCAGATTGGAACCCGTGTAGATCTCGCTTTCCTGTAGGTTCCCCCTGACCCCTGAGAAAGAGACATCAACATGAGGCCAAAGTGAATGTAAAAGTATTACTAAAACTATAACTTTGTCCGACTCACCCCAGTACACCCTCATGACCTCGAATCCAGCCATGAGAAACAGCAGACAGACGTCTAGAGTGAGTTGGCCATCGGGGTAACTTAGCACATGACCTACCACGCAAACAATGTAAAAAACACATTTCATTATGTGATATACATTTTATGTGAAATAAGTGATTCTTGCTTTAACCAGAACCAGTAACAACAAAGTTAAACAAGTACTCACTCTTGTAGATGATCATGGAGAGAGTTGACAGGAAGTAAAACACACTGTAAGCTCCAGACAGATACAGCAGGATTTGCAGCAGTATGGATGAAAGCTGGTGTCAATTAAGGCTTAAAACATGTGCAGCAACTCATAATGTAACAACTGCACATAATGTAATAAGTTAAATGTAATAAAGGTTCATTATGTTATACTTTTCTAAAATCGTAACAAAATTCTGAGCGCATAATGTAATAATGGCATAATATAATTTATTTATTTTATAGGAAATGTATTACATTATGAACTCACTGTAGCAACTCATAGTGTAATAACAGTACACAATGTATAAGTGAAACATAATGTTTATAATATAATCAAAACTTATTTATATATATACAGTGTACAGCTAAATTGCATAGGTTATTACATTAAAAGAAATATATGCTATTAGGCTACTTTGTGAACTAAAAAAAGTTTCATAAATATGATTTAATAATTTTGTAAATGTGACCTGCTCCATCATTTTGAATTGCTTTGACCCTTAGAAACACATTTTGAGCTTTATGCACTGAATTTAAAAAGAAATTCTCATCTTTCTGATTATATAATTATTAGTTTCTAATCATTGTCTAGATATGATCATTTAAATAGTGACTGTCATAAAAACTTGTCTTTGAGGAAAATGACTCTAAAGACTCAAAGCAATTTTTTTGACATTTGACAGAATTAGATTTATTTAAACATAGGTTACATTAAACAATTTATTGA
The DNA here is from genome assembly GCF_019703515.2 of Myxocyprinus asiaticus. Classification (NCBI taxonomy): domain Eukaryota; kingdom Metazoa; phylum Chordata; class Actinopteri; order Cypriniformes; family Catostomidae; genus Myxocyprinus; species Myxocyprinus asiaticus. The sequence goes on along the minus strand of NC_059389.1, from coordinate 4,130,346 downwards.
CATCAATCACAGGTAAGTAAAAAAATATAATGCATATATATACACATACATACATATATTATTCTGCATATATAATTTTAGCACTATTCTCCTCTATGGAGCTCTTTTTTCTAGCTAACTAACGAGCTAAGGACATTATAGGCCTAACATTCCTGAGGTTAATGTGACAGGTTGTTCACAAGCTGTTTTGTTGACGTTTTCCCACGGTAGAAATACAGATTGGGCGATTATACTAGAGACAAAGTTTTATCTTCCAACATGCCCTCCGATGTTCATTCATGTTATATTTCGTGTTATAACTTGTATTAAAATGCAGAAAATGATCAGTTCACTTGCGCTCCATGCTGCCATTTGATCTGCTATAAGAAGTTGTGCTACTCTCTAACATATTTTGTAAATTTGTGCTGAAATCGAATAGAATAAAAACAATATACAGTACATTGACTGATCATTAACACGCTAGCTGAACATTGTATAGTGAGGCATAATGTACTGATTACTTTTGTTTTTGTTTTACAAAGTAGGCTATACTTTGTACACATTATTATTATCTCACACTATTCGTCATTTATCAGTATGTATAGCTTTAGTTGTCAAATTTAAAATCATTTTATATCCCCTTGTCACTGAAGACTACAAGTGTCTTTGGCTCATGTATAAATACAAACAAATATAAAACATATTATCATTATTATAATTAGTAGTGGTATATTGTATGTTAGTATATACACTCACTGAGCACTTTATTAGAAACACTATGCTCCTAATAAAGTTCCTGACATGCTCTTCTGCCGTTGTAGCTCATCTGCCTCAAGGTTCGATGTGTTGTGCATTCTGAGATGCTATTCTGCTCACTGCAGTTGTACAGAGTGGTTATCTGAGTTACTGTAGATTTTCTGTCAGTTCGAACCAGTCTGGCCATTCTCCGTTGACCTCTCTCATCTACAAGGCGTTTCCATCCACAGAACTGCCACTCACTGGATGTTTTTTTTTGTTTTTGGCACCATTCTGAGTAAATTCTAGAGACTGTTGTGTGTGAAAATCCCAGAAGATCAGCAGTTAAAGAAATACTCAAACCAGCCCATCTGGCACCAACAATCATGCCACGGTCCAAATCACTGAGATCACATTTTTTTCCCCATTCTGATGGTTGATGTGAACATTAACTGAAGCTCCTGACCCGTATCTACATGATTTTATGCACTACACTGCTGCCACACGATTGGCTGATTAGATAATCGCATGAATAAGTAGGTGTACAGGTGTTCCTAATAAAGTGCTCAATGAGTGTATATTAGTAGTAATGTACCATAGTAAAAATAATAATAATAATAATAATAATAATAATAATAATAATAAATGCATGAATATTTAAATCCAGTGCCTAGAAAGTGACTAGATTTAGAAAAAAATTAAAAATTGGACTATTGTAATAAAATACCAATGTTTTTTTATGCCTTAAAAATGTACACTATTGTTTTGAAACATTTTACAATATGACAATATTGTAATTTGTTTTTTTTTTACTAAAATGTTTTGGTGAGTTTATATTGTAATACATTTCGCATATTGTAATAACCAATTACATTACATTTAGCAAAAAAAAAAATAAATAAAAATACGTATTATATTATGGGCTCTTACATAATGTAATAATTATTACGTTTTGAGAAAATGATTACATTATGAACATTTATTACACTATGTGCAGCTAATACATTACGTTATAAGTGGCTACAAACGTGCAAATAAAAGACATTTATTAATACAGTGCTATGGTGATTCAATAGTGTTTACAGTAACATTTAAGTACTATTATAGTTCAAGGGCTATGAACATTCACTTTAGGCAAAGGATACAATATTTGTGTTTTTTCCTATAAAGAAAAAAATAATTATTTTCGACCATCCGAAATGTGCATCCAACTTGTACAAATCTAAACATGATAATGTGCCATGCACAATTCACTGTGGGTATTTTACGTTTTTTTAATTATTTTTTTACAAAATAGCTTGAAGTGCATGAAATAGCGCTTATTTCTTACACTTTCACACACTTAAAACCCGTAAACATCCCTGCTTTACAAGCAACAGCGATCAAGAAACAGACAAATAACGCCCTTAACCCACACAAACGCTAACGAAATATTTAAAGCATTGTAGAAATCTCACTGAAACATAAAAGGTTATAGTAAAATATCTGTAAAAATGCATTTGTTCAGTGTATCTATGGCAACGATGCTGGTTACCTGCTTGTCCAATCGCCATGTTGATTCTCTCACTCTTCGTTGGTCCGGCGAGTCTTCATCTGCTCATCGGTCTCTAGCGCCCTCTGCTGAACATGAGTGATATCCACTGATCTCTATATACTGTATACTATTCTATATTATTGATCAGTAGTGATATCACATCAGAACATGAGTACAGAACAGAGTTCTCCCTCGTGAGCTGAACTCGCACCACTCTTGATATACTACTTGATAACTGAAGCACTATACGCATATTATACATAAAATAAAAATACACCTTAGCTTACTGTATTCAGTGTGAAGGCTCAGCCTGTTTCTGAGAGAGTTGATCTTATTCACAGCAGCGCCATCTTTTATTTTTGCCGAGTCTGTGAGGGATAGACATATAGTCTCTTCAAGGGGTTGTACATTTGTTTAAGGTGTTTTTGGACTGTTCTGATGACGAAACATTGAAAAATAGATTTCCAAGAAATTTTACTTGACAAAAAAAAAAAAAATAAAGACATCATGAGTTGTGGAAAATTGCATGTGATCTATGAGCATTTTGATAGCTTTATACAGTGCATGATCATTTAAGAAACGGTAGCCTAAGTGTAACAGGAGACAGCTGGTAGGTAGCTGTGCAGTGCCTCAAGAGGCGCACTAACGACTAATGCTAGAGTCTGTAGCCTTTAGCCTCCTCGTTAGCGTGCCCGCCTCCCATGCCAGAGACACCTGTTCAAATCCCGCTCAGAGCAGGTCAAGCATGACCGGTTACAGTGGTGCCGTGACCCGGATGGGAGTGAGGTTTAGGGGTGTGAGTGTAAAGGGAGGCTGCTGGTAAGTAGCTGTGCAGTGTGTAAACCTCACTCCCCTGGCCTCAAGAGGCGCACTATTGACTGATGCTAGAGTCTGTAGCTTTTAGCCTCCTCGTTAGCGTGCCCACCTCCCATGCCAGAGATCCCAGTTCGAATCCCGCTCGGAGCAGGTCAAGCATGACCGGTTACAGTGGTGCCGTGACCCGGATGGGAATGAGGTTTACGGGAGTGAGTGTAACAGAAGCCAGCTGGTAGGTAGTTGTGCAGTATGTAAACCTCACTCCCCTGGCCTCAAGAGGCGCACTATTGACTGATATTAGAGGCTGTAGCTTTTAGCCTCCTCGTTAGCGCATCTGCCTCCCATGCCAGAGACTCCGGTTCGAATCCCGCTCGGAGCAGGTCGAGCAAGACTGGTTATAAAGGTCTATCCCTCAAAGCCTCATTTTCATTCCCGTCAAAAATCTTCCCGTCGAAGATGGCGCTATGTGAATAAGATCTATATCTGGCCAATGCGTGGTTCAATAAGTTTAAGTTTATTGATTTATTTACAGCGTAAATAAATAAAGTACAGTGTAGACAAAAGAGCAGTAGGCTACATTAAGATTGAACAAACAATAAAACAATAATACCCACGATTCGTAAATCATCCCGGAGACTATTTAGCAGAGATGGACCACTTCTATTTAAATGAATGGGTGAAATTGGAATGCCCAACCAAGAAGCTCTCACGTCCAATGGTCAACGGATGTAGAAAGGAAGTTCAACCTGATAGGTAAAAGAGCCAATCACCTTTTGGATAGACATTACCTGTCAATCAACGCATGCGCATTAGCTATACAAGCCGGGAAAATTGCATATTTTAGCATAATATGAGGTAAAGAAGCACAATTTATGATTCCAGTATTATAAGATTTTATTGTTGATTTTGATCATAATCTTGACCGACTGTTTTTTAGATTTCGGTGTCCCCCCATTCAAGTAAATAGGAGCTCCACCAGCCTGACTGGAAATAGCCTCCCAAGAGCGTTCCAAAGATGGCAGACAGTGGACTCAGCCAAATGCACTGGCACAGGGCCTAAATATATACTGTAAGCCACACTGGCACTCATTAGCTTTACTGAATCACTTTGTTTTAATGACTCGTCAACAATAAATATATACAACCGTGGTTAAACATGCTCTAACTTCACATGCACACACATTCATTGTTGTGGGCTAACAGCACCGAATCACATGTGTGCAGCCACACATATATTTGGCTGCGCTCACATTTCAATGAAGTGCATTAACACAGCCAGATGTTTCTTTGTCCCCGCAGTTTCAATCTCTCTTTTTCTCGCCTGCGTCGTCCCAAACAATCTACGCAGTGTGTCATGGGAAGAACGGTCATGTTGTTCAGGTCAAACAGAGGAAAAAGGAGAGCTAGAGAAAGAGAGAGAGACAGATAGATGCTCCAGCTGTGAGTAAAAACAACAAAACTGCATTTGATTGGGAGGGGGGTGAGATGACACAGGGTCATTGTTTGTAAAGAGGTTGCGGATAAAGAGACCAGAGAAACAGATCACTCAGCTCATGCAGTGATAAATGATGGCGTTACACCTCATTCATTTACAATCCCTCAACCAATAACACTCTTTACAATATGACTGGTAAGATGCCACACTGTTTAAAAACTGCCAAACCAGGAATTTATGTAAGATAAAAACATACAAATATATACAGTAGGCTATTTACATGTACTCCAAGGTAGCCTACTTCACAGAAAACCATTATATTTTTGTGGAAGTGTGCAAAACCCATGGTATTACCATAGTATGTTTTTTTTTGTAAGTGAAGCACTACATAAAAAAATAATGTAACTTATGTTATCTCTTATGCTAAGGTCAAAACAATCATTAAATTAGTGAGAAAAAAGTTAATCGTGTGACTGTATCTAATGGAATATTCCGGTTTCAATACAAGTTAAGCTCAATCGACAGAATTTGTGGCATAATATTGATTACCACAAAAATAAATTTGGATTCATCCGTCCTTTTCTTTAAAAAATTAAATAAAAAATTGAGGTTACAGTGATGCACTTACAATGGAAGTCAATGGGGCCAAATTCTGGAGGGTTTAAAGGCAGACACGTGAAGTTTATAATTTTATAAAAGCACTTACATTAAATCTTTGGTTAAAACTTGTGTATTATTTGAGCTGTAACGCTGTTTAAAAAGTCGTTTTTGCGCGATTACTTGGAGTAAAACAGGATATAACTTTACACAGAAAAGATTATTAATAAGTGATATAATAATATTGATTAATAATTAATAATAAGCGATTTTATCACACTAAAATTATGTTAACACATATTGTTTACGTCTTGTGGCTATACTTTTGAAACTGTTTGCGCATTGGCCCCATTGTTGACTTCCATTATAAGTGCCTCACTGTAACCCATATTCTCTCTCTCTCTCTCTCTCTCTCTCTCTCTCTCTTTCAAGTCAAAATGATTTTTTGTTGTAATCAGCATTATGCAACAAATGCTCTCGATTGAGCTTAACTTGTATTGAACTGGAAATATTCCTTTAGGGTTAGGGTTAGGGGTTATATATTATATAATAATAATAATAATAATAAATAATAATAATAATAAGTCAAATAATGACAGCATGTACAAATCTATAATTGTTAAACTAAGTAATTAAGTAACTGCGCATGGAAATGTTAAAGTTATGCAAATTATTAAAATAATTTGCATAACTTTAATTTAACATTTCCATGCGCAGTTACTTTTAATTTTTGGTCTACAGAAATTATCACGGACATAATAAACTGTATTTTGAGGGTATTTGTTTTTCCTCTTGGGCATCTCGTTCCGCGTGCCCTGCTTCACTCTCGGAGCGCGCACACAGCGCAAGTGAGGGCGGGAGCGCGCAGAGAGGGATGCTGAGCGCGCTTGACGGCAAAGTGGATCGAACGGAGCAAAAACCCTCACAGGACTTTCTTTAACGATTAAATTATTCACCAGCATCTGGTGACGCAGTCGAAATAATTTTGTCGTGACTTGTCGTGATAACAAATAAACGAACTTATCGGGGGAAACTGGAACATGCATCCGCCTGACATTCAAAGGTAAAAATCTCCTCAGGAAAAGTTGGGTGCGCGGAATTTAAGGTTTAACGCAAGCAAACGGTTAAATTTGCTGTAGAAAACAGTTATATGAATTGACCAAAGGATACTGATATTGAAAACGAGCTGGGATGCTCCGTGGTTTGTTTTAGTAAAGATAATTGTGCGTAAAGTTGTTAAACGGGGATGAGAGTTTGAAGAGCACGCGACTCCCGCCGCTCCCGCGCGCCGGAGGATCGATCCTTCATGTTCATGGAGTTTATAAGCGGGAGCCGCTAGAATGGACGTGATCGATGAAACGGAGGCCCTACAGAGATTCTTCGAAGGTAAAACTAAATTTAATGGATCTTCTATGGATGGGACAGTTCAAGAATATGGAGTTATACTTGTGCCACAATTCTGCGCGCACAAAATTATACTCCTACATGCAGAGTGAGTAGGAGGAGAAAGCAAAATGTAAGAATTCTGAGCAAATTCACATTCAAATAAACTTTATTCAAGCGCAAAATTGATTTTCGTTCACTCAAAATGAATTTATCTTTGCAAAAAGATACACTGCTTTACAAAAGAGTTCAAACATGAGCATAATAAATTTTTGGCCGCTCAAAATATCATCTTATGCATGCAGAATTTTTTTTTTTTTTTGCACTCAAAATATCATCTTGCACGTGCAAAATAACTTTTTGTGCACTCAATTTCATCTTGTGCATACAGACATTTTTTGTGCGCTCAAAATATCATCTTGTGCATGCAGAAATGTTTTTTGTGCGCTCAAAATATAATCTTGCACCTGCAGGAATTTTTTTGTGCGCTCAAAATATCATCTTACATGCGCAGAACATTTCTTTTTGGACACTAAATATTATATTGCGCGTGCAAAATAACTTTTTGTGCGCTCAATTTCATCTTGTGTGTCGAACATTTTTGCGCACTTAAAATATGATTTTGCGTGTGCAGAATTGTGGCACATATGTAACTCCATACATAACAGGTAGAATAGTTAAGGTAACGATTGCTCATGTTCACTTTTTACAGCACATAAAAAGTTAATTAATGTTAAGTTTATAAAGATTTTGTGAGAAGTAAGTTTAGATAGCTTTTTCCATACACCTGAATGGGAACTCAAGTCTTCACATTTACAAAGTTACAAAAAGGTTTGTCAGAGGTAGCCTAATAAAAAAACCTAAAGAGATGATTGTTTTAAGATTCTAAAATGTAACCAAATAATTCTAGATTAATCTGAACACAGTTGACCTGATTTCTTTTTAAATTAACAGTGTTAACCATGCTGTTAAAGCTCAACAATTGCTTCCAAGCCTCAGTTGTTTGCATTTCACCAGTTTCTGTTTACATGAAACCACCACATGTCCACTGATAACGTTTTTGTTTAAGGGCCTGTGGTTCAGACATCATTGGTAAGTGATTTAGGAAGGGTGGGGGGTGTTTGGGCAAGAGACATGAAAAGCTGAAGGTGATCCATCCCAGAGGCTGGACAGGCAGAACACGGTGAAAGTATTTGGTAAAATGTGTAAGGGCCAAAAGGTGGGGATGATGTACGGATGCAGGGAGCGAAGGATGGAATCCAGAAAGGAGGATGAGGAGGAGGGGTTTGAGGAGAAACACTGGGCAAGACAGTGGAATGTGATAAAATGATATTTCACCCCAAAAAATAACATTCTGTCATTATTTACTCACCCTCATATGATTTCTCGTGTTATTGTTTTATCAGTGGAGCACAAAAGGAGAAATTCTAAAGAATCTTCAAGCACTTTTCACTCTTTTTCCTGCAACGTTCATCTGTCAAGCTCCAAAAGGACAAAAAAACACCATAAAATCAACATAAACATTTAGTCCACAACTCGTATGGCTTCAGAAGACTGTAAATATATTGCACAAGTTTTATGTACTACTTTTAGCTGAGTAAATAATTACTATATATATATATTTCTCTAAAGGCCGATTTCTTGATTTGCATTTATAGTTTTGTGTTGGTGTCTGCGTTGTTTTGCGAGTACACCGCCAAAATGCTATTGTATTGAGAGAAAATCTCTTAAAGGATTAGTTCACCCCAAAATGAAAACTCAGTCATTGTTTACTCATCGCTGTGTTGTTATAACCCTACATGACTTTCTTCCTTTTTCTTAACACAAAGGGAGAAATTGTGAAAAATGTTGTGTTTAGTGATGTCATACAATGGCAGTTTATGGTGACCACCTCTTCAAGCTTCAAAAGAACACAAAAGTATAATTCAGAAGTCTAATAAATTATTCCATGAGACTCATGATTGTTATGAAAGTATACGATAAGATTTGGTGAGAAACAAACTGAAATCTAATGTATTATTTAGTGAAAATGTTCACTGACCGTTGATCTCCTGTGTTCATGAGTTCTCGGAAATCAAACAGAAAAATAGAGGAGGCTACAGGCAGCCACAGTAACACAGTGTCCAAACCTGATGGCAAACGACACAAGATAAAAGGTTTATTTTCTATAGAGATCAGAGTTTTTATCCTAACCAGCAGTGATGAGCGACAGCACGTGCTATCCATCGCTTGTTTTCTATTTTCGTCATCACGCAGATAACTCTGTCCACTGTGAACTGGCACTGGTCCAAACACTTAAAAATAAAAAAATAAAATAAAAATAAGGCTGGGCATAGAAATGCATCAATTCTTCGACTATAAACTCTTCAGACATGTTTAGTAAGTTCTGTTCTCTGTTTTGTGTGCAGCTGTGTTGTGTTCTGTTGTCACTATCGCTGTGGAGGACCCGTTTTTAGATAAACAAAATGAGTTTTCGCTTGAGCGCCCCAATGTTGCGAGGGCGCTGCATGAACTGTTGCTCTCGTGCCCTATCATGAATGCACACAGGAGATCAACGGTCAGTGAATATTTTCACTAAATAATACATTAGATTTCAGTTTGTTTCTCACCAAATCTTATCGTATACTTTCATAACAATCATGAGTCTCATGGAATAATTGATTAGACTTCTGAATTATACTTTTGTGTTCTTTTGAAGCTTGAAGAGGTGGTCACCATAAACTGCCATTGTATGACATCACTGAACACAACATTTTTCACAATTTCTCCCTTTGTGTAAAGAAAAAGAAAGAAAGTCATATAGTGTTACAACACAAGGGTGAGTAAACAATGACTTTTAATCTTTGGATGAAATATGACTTTAATTTCTGAAATAACTGTACCTTTCATAAATAAACAAAGGCAATGGAATGGTATTTGTGGATTCAACAGTATTTATTAAATTATTAAAGCATTAAAAACTAGTTCATCTGTGTAGTGTTTAGGTACATATTATTTATTACACATGTTGCCTGCAATGCAGAGAGACAATAAATCAGGCCTAGTCTGTATACATGCTTTTGAGTCGCTTAAATAATAACAAATACATTTTTTATTAAATAAATTGTGGCACACTTTGACGCTCAGTGCGAAAAAAATTAATCAAATTAATAAGTAAATGCTTGCTTGACCAACACACAATGGCTTTCATTTTAAAGCTTAGAATTACAATGCATTTAGGCAAAATAACCAACTCTTAACAGGTGCTTTATTAATCTGCTGACAAATTAAAAGTGTTCAGTTTTTATAACTTATGAAATATGATATTGATCTGTACACCATAATGTCAAAACATCATACAGATTGGAAAGTTCTCGTGTAGAATACGAAAAGAATTATTTCACTCACATACCAGATATAGATAGTGTAAAAGATCCGAAAAAGTACAACGTTTATAAGTTGTAAACAGATGTGTCTTTTGTCGCATTTTCGCTTGTTCATGAAATAAACAGAATATAAAAACGAAACAAGTCCAAATATAATGTGACATGACCACTGATCGGTGGATACATAGACCATAGCGTCGCGTAGCGTCACTCATTAAAGATGTTAAGGAAACAGTCATGTACCTTTGTCTTTTCGTCCAATTTTCATTTTTTTATTTTTTTTTTTTTGCTTTATATCAAACTTTGTAATGTTGTGATTCACCTCTGAGCTGGTTGGTTTGGTTCATGGCTTAGAACTTTGCTATGAAGAACCAAAAAATGTATAGAAAAAATACTTACTGAACCAAGATGGCTGAAAAGTTGGCGGGCACGTTGCAGAATTTTTTTATTTGTTTTCATTGGAAAGGCAGCATGCTTGGTTAACCCCACTATTTTACCTTTTCTTTTGTCCTATTAGAGTAGCTGACTAGTTGACCTCATTCTTAACAGTTAAAAGCCCAGTTTTGGGCAAGCTACTCAAAAAATGTGTCTAGATAAGCTACCAACTACTCAACAGAAAAATTTGTTGAGCTAAGCTAAAAGCTACACTTCAGAAAAAGTAGCAAGTTACACTACAAGCTACATGCCAAAAGTAGCTTGCTATATTTAATCTACTTAATTTTTGGGCACCTGGGTAGCTCAGCGAGTATTGACGCTGACTATCACCCCTAGAGTCGCAAGTTCGAATCCAGGGCGTGCTGAGTGACTCCAGCCAGGTCTTCTAAGCAACCAAATTGTCCTGGTTGCTAGGGAGGGTAGAGTCACATGGGGTAACCTCCTCGTGGTCACGATTAGTGGTTCTCGCTCTCAATGGGGCACATGGTGAGTTGTGCGTGGATCGCGGAGAGTAGCATGAGCCTCCACATGCTGTGAGTCTCCGTTGTGTCATGCACAATGAGCCACGTGATAAGATGCGCAGATTGACGGTCTCAGAAGCGGAGGCAACTGAGACTTGTCCTCCGCCACCCAGATTGAGGTGAGTAACCACGCCACCACGAGGACCTACTAAGAAGTGGGAATTGGGCATTCCAAATTGGGAGAAAAGGGGATAAAAAAAAAAAGCTACTTCATTTTTTTCAACCGCAGATGCACAGAGCATACTGTCATAAACAAAGCACCTAAAAGACGTATTCACATGACATTTATCAAAGCCATGGTACAGTATATTACGGTTTAGTGCAGTACAGTATACAAGTATACTGTAGGTGCAAAACGTATGTGCACATAAAAGAAACAAACATGTAAATTCATATTTAGACATGCTACCTATACAAACCCATGTGATCAACATGTAAAATTACCATTTTTACATTTTAGTTTTCATATTTATACTACTACCTCTACAAACCCATACCCATTTACATACAGTATACTATTCATCTTATCCTGTAATTCTGTGTCTAGCTGTTGTATTTCTGTATGCACTGGAAGCTTTTGATAAGAGGCCAAATTCCTTGTGTGTGTGTGTGTGTGTGTGTGTGTGTGAGCACATCTGGGCAATAACAATGTGATTTCTGATGGTATCAGATGATAATACCATGGTACTTTGATATACAACTATTTATACACCATTCTGTAGTTGCATGGTGCTTCAAGTACTTCAAAGAATACCATGTTACTACCATGGTAATTTGATATATGATTACCATATTCATATACTATTGTATTTACATGGTGCTTCAAGGTAATTAAAAAAATACCATGGTACTTCGCTATATTACCACATTAATATACCATATTATATATTGTAGTAGTTTTATATATATTTTTTTTCAATAAGATTGAATCGCGAACCGATTCAGACCGCTATTCTATCACGTGTGACCAATTCATTGTAAAGAACCGACTCAAATGAGAGATTTGTTTGTGATCGGACATCTTTAGTTCTGATTCAAAACTGGCATTAGTAAACACTGGGTACAAGGCATGATGTAGCGGTGTAGCTTTTGTCAACGCTATGCCGCTACCTTGTCAAAAATATAGCTACTGAAAAGCTGCTTGATTTAAAAACTAGCAAAGCTACCGTCTCGCTACTCAAAAATGTAGTTAAGCTAGTAGCGTCACTATTTGTAGCGAAGCTACTACCCATCACTGTAAAAGCCATGTGTTTATGCCAAGTTCTAAGCCGAACTCTTTATTTCAGAGGGATTTTCCAACTATAATTCGTGAGAGTGACACATCATTTGGACTGAAGCGTGTCTGTTCTCAGAGCAGGTGTAGTGGTTTGTTTATATGGCAGGTCCGCACTGTAAACACTGTTGACTTCATTGGGCTCTGAAGTTCACGGCCTTCAAGCAAAGCTCTTGACTTTAACGAGAATTTCAAATGTTTACATTCTTCTGTTGGGGAGTGAGACGGTCGGTGAGTCTCTGTTCCCGACCGAAACCTGGAGATGTTCTGATGCCTCTCTTAAAATAAACTTCACTCTTGAAATATTAATATGGTGAATTGACATTATTTAAGTGTGTTTGTGATATTAACTATGGCAGAATTGTGGCTTGCATAATAGTTCTTTTGTAAATATATTAAAAAGTCACAGTTTTATGCTTCTCCCAGAGAAGGGTAGGAACATGCTACATTTACTCCATTACATTTACTTGAGTAACTTTTTGGAAACAAAGTACTTTTTCTTTTTCCTTTTCTTTTTTATCCCCTTTTTTCCCAATGTTGGAATGCCCAATTTCCTCTACTTTAGTAGGTCCTCGTGGTGGCGCGGTTACCTCAATCTGGGTCGCAGAGGACAAGTCTCAGTTGCCTCTGCTTCTGAGACCATCAATCCGCGCATCTTATCACGTGGCTCGTTGTGCATGACACCACGGAGACTCACAGCATGTGGAGGCTCATGCTACTCTCTGCGATCCACGCACAACTTACCACGCGCCCCATTGAGAGTGAGAACCACTAATCGTGACCACGAGGAGGTTACCCCATGTGACTCTACCCTCCCTAGCAACCGGGCCAATTTTGTTGCTTAGGAGATCTGGCTAGAGTCACTTAGCATGCCCTGGATATGAACTTGCGACTCCAGGGGTGTTAGTCAGCATAAATACTCGCTAAGCGGAATTTTTTTTTTACTTTTATGAATATATTTAATTGTGGGTGCTTTTCACTCTTACTCTAGTACATTTCTGATGAATTTTTTTACTTTTACTTCGTTACAATGGGTGACATTCCTATTGTTACATTACTGGTTTTCATTTAATTTTAATTTTAAGTGTTAATAAATATGTAATTTATTGAGAGATAATTGAATGGGACTTTTATACTGACAGTATGTCTGCGTGTGAACAGCATTCCTGCGTTTGACAGATGCAGTGCGTTTTCTCACGGACAACAGAAAACAAGCTCTGAACTTAAATAAGCCTAACACGCTTTCAAACACAGATATAAGGTGTAGTTTACCCTTAGTGTACAGACACTAAAAATACTGTAACTACACTGAACTAAGATCCAATTAAAACTACAGCTACAGGACTTTTGAAATAGCGACAGTAGCCATTAATAAAGCATGATCTTGCTTTGTTTTATTCAGCATTATATATTATTGGGCCTGTGGGACATTGTTCACATTTTTCACCATAATAATTACTAGAAACTGGTTTCCAAACTTATCCTTAAAGCAATAGTTCAACCATAAATTTATGTTCTGTCATCATTTCCCCGTCCTCATGTTGTTCCAAACCCGTGTGACTTTGTGTATTTTGTGGAACCCAAAAGATGTTAGACAGAAAGTTAGGGACTGACAGCAGGGGCGGACTGAGACTAAAAAGTGGCCCTGGACTTTCTGGCCCAGAGCGGCCCACCAAACCAAACCCAGCCCATAACACACCGGCTCATTGATTTTATTTTCCGGCTCAATTTCATATTTTTGTGTTGAAAAAAATAAATTTCTGTTGACTGCTAGTTGTGACAACGGGCCCAACCAGTGCAAAAATTGTCATAAATTTAAAACATATAAAACCACTTTAAATGTGATGAATGGATTTTTTAGAGAAAGCACTAAAATAAGCACTTTATAGCTCAGACAAATAATATGTCCGAAAACTTTTTTCCCAACATACAGATGTTAGGTTAATATGTACATGAAAGTACAAGGGAAAGTGTGTATTTTAGGTGCTGTGACAAGTCAGCATTTCTTCAAAGATTTAAAGATATTAATCACCTTTCAACTTTTTTCTAGAAGTGCAAATAAACTATTGTCTTAGTTAATATGAGTTTGAGTATAATAATAATTATTATATATGTATATAGCTACACAAGATCATAAAATGTAGTTTAAAATAGTTAGATGAAGAAAGTGTCACACAGCAGGACACTGATGGCAATGCTTAAAAATTTATCTCAATTACTCACATAACTGTGTAAATGTTTATTTAAAAACAAAAAATCAATGAAAACAAATTTGGCCAGAATATGTACATATATAAATATAAACAAATATAAATATATGTAAAACAAATAATTAAAAAAAATAAATAAACATACCTCTTAAAGTGTAGATCTTTGAGTTTGTTGCGTCTTTATATCTGCAGTGTTTTAATTCCTTCCCCCGATTATTCTTGCGAAAAAGTGAAAAGCCCAATGCTTTTACAAGCACTGTTTCTGCTATCTTTTAAACAAAGTAAGCCTCAAAGTCTCAAATAGCCACAAAGTAATATTTTTCATGATTTATTTTCTGCATTTTTATCAGGCGTGAGCATTATTCAGCAACCCGCACTTCAGTTCCCAGTAATGCGTTGCGGTATGAACAAATTATGCAAATGACTATGTACTGCTCATAGCTTTACTGTTTGCCAATTTTATTTGTGCTGCTGTTATTGTATTTGTTGTAACTTGCAGTTATTTGTCATTTTGTGATTATTCAGAGCTCATCTTATACTTAATGTTATTTTTGGTTGTCACCATTATTGTGATTTGTATGTCAAATATTGAGGTCCATTCCAGGTACGGATTTAATGCGCTTAATGCGCTTAAATAGATATGAGCTATTATGAGTAAGTAATTTCATAATAAAAGCCATTACATTTTTCTTTAGAAAATAAAAGCCAATGTATTGGCTTACTTTGCTGAGTTTATTTAATTTTCACTTTGTTAAGGGGTCTGTGCATGTTGAAGCCCAGGACTGCCGCCTATATGGCCCGTAGGACAGGCCAGTACTTGCGCAGCAGTGTGCCGGCCCAAATTACCCACCGGGAAAACGCCCGGTGCTGCCGATGGCCAGTCCGCCCCTGACTGACAGTCTCAATCACCATTCCCTTTTAAAATATGGAGAAAGAAAGTCATATGGTTTGAAACAACATGAGGGTGTGTGATGAAAATTTCCACTAATAATAATAATATTAATAATAAGAATAAGAATGATAAATATTAGTAGTATTATTATTGTGTAATACATGTTAAATGTGTATTATGTAATGGAATATTGGGGCTTAAACGTCCATTATGTTATATGTGGAAGTAACTAGTTACTCGCTACTTCAGTATTCTTTTAATTGGAAACTTTCTTAATCTTACTCGAGTAATTTTTAACATGGCTACTTCTACTTCTACTTGAGTATTTCTTTTTTAAAAGTAATTGTACATTTACTTGAGTAAAAATTTTGGTTACTCTACCAACCTCTGCTCGCTCCTACATCAATAAACTTTTCAATACTTAGTGAAGACCTCAGCAAGCTTTTTGATGGGTCACATTTTCCATAAAAGACGAACAGATTCAGTGTGCCTACATTATATTTTTTTAGTGTGGTAATTTAAGGCCATGTCCACCCTAATACATTTTGATTTGAAAATGCATTAATTTCAATACCTTTACGTCTCATCCACACAAGAATTGCGTTTTCCTCCAACGAAAACGCTCTCCATTGCTGCATAATTTGGAAAACAATGCCATTAGGTAACTGGTTTTCAAACAAAAAATGTATTAATCCATGTCTACATGAATGCAATTTCATTTGAAAAAAAAAACCCCATAAATTTTGCTACGTTTACACCTCTTATCCACACTAGAACTATGTTTTCCTCCATCGAAAACGGGGTGTTCCAAAAAAGCTCTACATCTCTGCATACTTTGGAAAACAATGCCGTTAGGAAATTGGAAACTGGGTTTTTAAACAAAAACGGATTAGGCCACGCCCACACTAATAAGTTATTTTTTTTAATTGCATTAATTTCGCTATGTTTACAACTCCCATCCACACTAAAACTGCATTTTCTGCCACAGAAAATGGAGCATTTCTAAAACGCTTTCTATTACTGCATACTTTGGAAAACATTGACATTAGGAACCTGAAAAATGAGTTTTCAAGCATAAACGGACTAGGCCACATCCACATTAATACGTTTTCGCTCGAAAACGCATTAATTGTGCTACATTTATGCCTCTCATCCACACTAGAACCACGTTTTCCTTCAAGGAAAATGGAGCATTTTGAAAATGCTCTCCAATACCGCATACTTTGGAAAATGATGGCGTTAGGAAACTAAAAAGCTAAAGTTTTCAAACAAAAATTTGAAAGTTGACTACATCCACATTAATACGTTTTCATTTGGAAACACATGCATTTTTTAACACCTCCGATCCACACAAGAACTGCATTATCCTCAACCGAAAATGTTTAAAACCATCACAGCATACTTTGGAAAAACCATTATGTTAGGAGACTGAAGGCCATGTCTACAATAATGTGTTTTAATTTGAAAATGCATCAATTTGGTTACATTATGTGTCTTATCAACACTAAAAGCACGTTGAAGCTTTTTGAAAACGCTGTCCAATACCGCATACTTTGGAAGACAATAACATCAGAAAACCGAAAACAGTTTTCAAACGTATTATTGTGGATGTGGCCTCAGGCAAGCATGACATACTATTGCTTACACCTACAGTTAGGGGTCTTTACAAACTGCTAACCTTACATATTAAAGGAATATTCCGGGTTGAATACAAGTTAAGCTAAATCGACAGCATTTGTGGCATCATTTTGATTACCACAAAAATGTATTTCGACTCGTCCCTCCTTTTCTTTAAAAAAAGCAGAAATAGAGATCACAGCGAGGCACTTATACTCACTGTTTCAAAAGTATAGCCACAAAACATAAACAATATGTGTTAACGTGATTTTAGTGTGATAAAATAACTTACTAAACAATTCTGTGTGATACTGTTAAATATCCAATTTTACAACACCGGTGCCATGACGATGTAATTCAAACAACTTTACAGCTCAAATAATACATAGGTGCGTCCCAAACTGCACACTTCTGCACTATTCTACGCCATTTTGAAGTGTAAGTAGTGCGAGAACTACGTTTACACTGAAAATGTAGCAAAAAGAAGTGTACTTTATGTACCGTCAAAATGGAGTGTGCAGTGATGGACACTTCATGCATTCAGCACACGCGGCTTGCCGTACATAGCGAAAGGGGCGGAGTTACCTGGCTGCGTTGCTGGTCTGACAAAACAGTTGTAAATAATAAAGAATGTAGCAGCTAGCGAAACTTCAAGCTGTGTGAATATGTACATTGTTTAAGATACAAGTGCACTAAAGCTAGCGGCAACATATCACGTGCGTTTGAAACATCGCTTCCGTAAGCTGTTAAATGCAGAACGCTTCTGTGTTGTAAAAAACCGTTAAGTGTTCCATTTGGGACGATACTACACTTTGAAAATTCTTACACTACACTGTAAAAAAAATCCTGTTGTTTTTACCAAAAAAAAAAAAAAAAAAAGCTGTGGTTGCCAGAATAATTATGTAAAAAATATAGTCAAAATGTAAACAACTTTACAAAACAAACTGTACATTTTACAATTTAAATCTGTTGTAGTTACATGACCACGCTGGCACTGTAAAAAAAAAAAAAATCTGTTAAATTTACAGTAAAAAAAAATCATAAACTTGATATTAACCTTCTGAAATCGACTTTTTACTTTATAAGGTGTTGTTAATCACTGTAAAAAGTTACAGAAGCGCACATGATGACATGAAGTTCACCAATAGTGGCACTTCTAGGATCAATGACCAATAAACATGTAGAGACAGTGCTCAGTGTCATGCACACAAACACTTAACACCATCAAGGTAACACAAATAATGCAGTAAACATTTACGAAACTACATTAAATATAAAACAGAACACCCCAATATACGTTACTGATATTAAAAATAAGAAGAAACATAACTATTCCCATAAAATATAATGAAATATGATGGGTCATGCAGGGAATTGTGGGAATGCCCGATTATTGTTTTTATTTTACTGTAGTTTTAACAATAATTTACTGTAAAACCTACATGTACTCTCTTGTTAAACATATTGTAAATTTTTACCATTAATTATACAGGAAAATCATACTTTTTTACATCTAAAAAATTTAATTTTTACAAATTTTATTGTAAAAACTACTGTATTGTCTTTATTTATTTATTTATTTATTGTAATATATTACAACTGGATATTTTACAGTTAATACTTGTTAATTAATTAACTTTTTTTTCTGTAGCATTTTTACAGTCTTTTACCGTTAAAATTACAGATATTCTTTACAGTGTACATGGCTGAATGCATAGTATAGTTTAAAAGTGCATAGTGTATAGTGTGTCATTTGGGACACATGTAAAGTGTTTCAACAGAACAATTAATGTAAGTACTTTTATAAAATTATAAGCTTCACATTTCTGCCTTTAAACCCTATAAAAATTGTCCCCATTGACTTCCATTGTAAGTACCTCACTGTAAACTTTGCTTTTTTAAAGGTGCAGTATGTAAGATTCAGAAACCCTTGTTATTAATGACACCTATGGCCGTTAAGTGAACTGCAGCCTGTTGCTCGTGATCGCGCTCGTGCACACACTCCATATAGACTGAACGTGATTCACCGACATCATGTTGACAGATGAGGTAGCATAATTAAAATTACACAGTTATGATTGTTTTGCTACAAACTTTGAGACTGTATATTATATTTGACTCTCCAGTGCTGGAACAGGGCTAAAACAAAGTGTGGATATAGGTCTGAATATGCAAGACTGTAGTTTGAAGTAATCACTTTTCTTTGCATGATACATTGACTGCATTTATACGGTAGCCTATGTCAGCGTTAGCAAGCTAGCCAGCTTTATCAATATAACCAAGTTACGTTACACTAATGAATGGGTCTTTTTGCATTATCTTGAACATTGTCTAGCATTAATTTCATGTGTTATTGTAGTTTACCTTGCTGAATAATTACAGATGAACATTGTTTATGTCAGTTACTGTGAATCAGCATACCTGACTTTTAGTATAAAGAGAAGATCGTTGAAATTATTTGAAAGTTACGAAGCAAGGTAGCTTGCAATTCGTCAGCGTTAGCAGGCAAGATCAAGTTAGCTAAAATGACACAGATCAATCCTTATGGCACTATATTTCACATAATTTGCAGTTATGTAAGCTTACCTGTCCAGTAAGAAGAACGCCAGTTCAGGGTCGGTTCTGATCCCCAAAACCGAACGAAGGTTCCTCCAGGAATCAAATGCCCTGCCGATGTTCACTCTAGTTTTCGCTCGACCATGATCATGTTCCCGCTTAGCCAGACGGGATTCAGTAGATAAAGGTTTTTTTGTTTTTTTTGTTTACTCTGAGTTTGTGTAGGAGTCAGTGTTGTGTTTGGAGCCGGACATTTGCTGGATTCCATCTTTAAGATAACGTTACCTAGTGTTTCAGTTTATTGTTGCTGTTGAATAGCGGAAGAGAAGCACTGAGGCAAGACTCTCGGGAGCGCGCAAAACGTCACATCCAGGGCTCATTTTTTAAGTTGCATTACAAGCCGTTCACACATTGGCAAAAAAAAGGCAAATATTACATGAAAAATTTTACATATTGCTCCTTTAAAGAAGAGGAGGGACGAGTCGAAATTAATTTTTGAGGTAATCAACATTATGCCAAAATGCTGTCGATTGAGCTTAACTTGTATTGAACCCGGAATATTCCTTTAAACTTGTGCAACTCTTTACATACTGTTTTTGCTACAGACATCTAATTATGTGTTTTCTTCAGAAAACACACTCCTGTTTATTTTGCAATGGTCTTGGAACATAGTAACAATTGTTTGGTTATGAATTTTATGTAAGATTGTAGTAATGATGTCTGATTTTTTTCACTGTCATGATATCATGAGTCCAGCTGCCAATGTTTTTTTAATATCGTTCTGGAAAGCAAAGGCACCAGATGCAGGTTTATGCACACAGATGTCTGTTTATGGTTTACTTGAGTTTTTGAACAGCTCTGAGAACTCTGTGGCGAATCAGATAATGTTGTTTAAGATTCAGTTGCCTGTGCTTTTTTGTTATTTCAGTGTTGGGACATTGAAGTGTATGTGTCTTTGCATATACATTTGTGCCATTGAATTGATTATTGGCTACAGTTTTAATTTCTTAATCCTGATGAATGCTGAATGGGTTTGTGCTCTGTTTGTGTGTGTGTGGTGGGGGTGTTTCTGAAATGGACATCCATTGTGAAGTACAGCAACACAAAGCACAAAAGACAAGGAAGATTGAGCTGTTTGTCTGTAGAACTGACCCTCAGCTGTCCCCAGTGGAAAATGTTATTGCTCAGAGGTTACTTTTTCATAGCTGAAGAGACTATGTTGTTTTGTTTTGTTAAACTATAGAGCCTTATAATGAATGAGGAAAGCAGAGCTCAGCTCATTTGGAAGAATTTAATAAGAAATGTTTCAGTTCATATTGAGACTTCTGGTTGCTGACTGTTGTATCTTGGCAAATCTGAGAAGAATTTGAGACATTGAGATCTCTTCTGAAACTCTAGAAACTGTAGTATTTTTCTCAGGTTCTCACAAGAAAAATCTGAGAACCAGGAGACTTTAGCAAAAGTCTAGGAGGAATTATTTATTAAATAAAAGATTTTTTTTTTTCCTCTCCAATGGGTTGTCAGATTCTATTTTAATAGTTTAAATACATTTAAATTCTGCTCATTTAAATAATTTCAGTGATCATTTCTGTACGTCAAAAACTGAATAATAGACAATTAAGGTTGTCCTATGTGATACAAATTTGAACATTTTAAAAATCTACAGTAGTTGAAAACACATGTAACTAGTTCAGAGAAATGTACAGTTGAAGTCAGAAGTTTACATACATCTTAGCCAAATACATTTAAACTCAGTTTTTTTCACAATTCCTGACATTTAATCATAGAAAACATTCCCTGTCTTAGGTCAGTTAGGATCACTACTTTATTTTAAGAATGTGAAATGTCAGAATAATAGTAGAGAGAATGATTTATTTCAGCTTGTTAGTATTTGGTAGCATTGTCTTTAAATTGTTTAACTTGGGTCAAACATTTTGGGTAGCCTTCCACAAGCTTCTCACAATAAGTTGCAGGAATTTTGGCCCATTCCTCCAGACAGAACTGGTGTAACGGAGTCAGGTTTGTAGGCCTCCTTGCTTGCACACACTTGTTCAGTTCTGCCCACAAATTTTCTATCGGACTGAGGTCAGGGCTTTGTGATGGCCACACCAATACCTTGACTTTGTTGTCCTTAAACCATTTTGCCACAACTTTGGAGGTACGCTTGGGGTCATTGTCCATTTGGAAGACCCATTTGCGACCGAGCTTTAACTTCCTGACTGATGTCTTGAGCTGTTGCTTCAATATATCCACATCATTTTCCTTCCTCGTGATGCCATCTATTTTGTGAAGTTCACCAGTCCCTCCTGGAGCAAAGCACCCCCACAACATGATGCTGCCACCCCCATGCTTCATGGTTGGGATGGTGTTTTTTGGCTTGCAAGACTCACCCTTTGTCCTTCAAAAATAATGATGGTCATTATGGCCAAACAGTTCAATTATTGTTTCATCAGTCCAGAGAACATTTCTCCAAAAAGTAAGATCTTTGTCCCCATGTGCACTTGCAAACTGTAGTCTGGCTTTTTTATTGTGGATTTGGAGCAGTGGCTTCTTCCTTGCTGTGCAGCCTTTCAGGTTATGTTGATATAGGACTTGTTTTACTGTGGATATAGATACTTGTCTACCTGTTTCCTCCAGCATCTTTACAAGGTCCTTTGCTGTTGTTCTGGGATTGATTTGCACTTTAGCACCAAACTACGTTGATCTCTAGGAGACAGAATGCGTCTCCTTCCTGAGCGGTATGATGGCTGCGTGGTCCCATGGTGTTTATACTTGCCTACTATTGTTTGTACAGATGAACGTGGTACCTTCAGGTGTTTGGAAATTGCTCCCAAGGATGAACCAGACTTGTGGAGGTCCACTTTTTTTTTCTGAGGTCTTGGTTGATTTCTTTTGATTTTCCCATGATGTCAAGCAAAGAGGCACTGAGTTTGAAGGCAGGCCTTAAATTACATCCACAGGTACACCTCCAATTCAAGACACCTCCTATCAGAAGCTAATTGGCTAATTGCCTAAAGGCTTGACATCATTTTCTGGAATTTTCCAAGCTGCTTAAAGGCACAGTTAATTTAGTGTATAGTGAAGAACACGTTGTTTTTTTTTATTTTATTTTTTTATGTTTTCTTATTTTATGATTTCTCCATTTGACCTGAACAAAATTTGCCTTTTCATTAAAAAAATTGAAAATATCTGATATTCTTAAAAAACTTGACACACAATCACAAGGGTCTAAAGGGGTCCTCTGTTTATTTATGGTTTTATCAGAATAATAATAAAAGGTTATTCCCCAAAAAAGTTTTTGAAAAATTTCAGCTTTTAATTAGAATTTTATTTATGTATTTTTGTCTCTCTGGACAGTTACGCCACATGACATTTTTTACTTTCAGCTTCAGGAAAAAAAATAAATATCAAAATTACTTTGAACTCAGAAATTGAAAACAAGTTCATCGTAGTAGAGGTGCAGTAATTGTTTTATGTAAATTGTACTTTAATGTATTTTTTTAATAACTTAATACATCCAGACAAAAAAATGAGCATCACATCATTGACCAAGGATGTAGATTTGGCTTGTGAGGGTTGCAGTGTGAAGCATTTACCCATGTTTCCTTTAATCATGGTATAAATAATGGGGGGTGGGTTGTACTTGCTTGTTTTGAGTATTGGTGGGTTAACTCCCATAAAAATATCCCATTGACCCATAAATACATTTTGACTTCTCGCTGGTCTCAAGCCAACAGATAAGTTTGAGATGAATGACATGCCATTCTCACCATAAACAAACATCCCAGATAAGCATCCTGTATTTTCTTCAACCACTAGGATGGATTGAGGATTGAGGGTGTTGAAAGGAATTCTGAGAAACGGTGGCTGGCTTCTGTACGTTCAATACCGTGAGGCGAGCAGGGGATGTTTTTCACAGATATTTATCTAAAGATAACTGGCACCGAAATCCCCAGTGACATAAGAACGCTCAGAAAGCGTATGCCCCCTCTCTAAAGCACTGGACCATTCCTGGCATACCAAAAAGACTGTTAAAAAACAGAATGAGGTGCGAGTAAAGTTTCTTTTCCCATCACTCGCTCGTTCCTACTCCATTAGTGTGACAGTGTGCAGACAGGGCGAGCGAGAGAGATAACAGACTTAGACTCATACACACATGCACACTGAAGGACGCACACACACACTCACACATGCTGTGGGTGGGGTGAGATAAGGGCAGGGCGCAGGTCATTCTAACACACACACACACACACACACACACACACACACACACACACATTAATTTACACAATAACCTGGGTATAATAACACAGGCACAGTTTTGCAGAGCCAGTGTGTTGATACTCCAGTGTTGGAGGAATTTATGTTTGTACCAAGACCCACTCATCAGAAAGAAAAATCACAAAACAAATCTCTTTAATTGTTTCTCCTAAACAGCCATGAGATTTAGTGGAGAGCAAATGGAGAGTTTTGCTAGTCTCCTTCATCTCAGATGGTTCTCCTGAGAAAAAGACCCCAGTAATTTAAAATGTGTTTCTTCAGAGTTTCAGAAGAGATCTTAACCATGTCTGAAGTTGCTACTTAAGTCTGAGATGTTTCTCCTAAAATCTTGGTGAGTTCATATTGAAATCTTTTTACTTTAATTTGCAGACTTTGTTACTGGTAAATCTGAGCTCAAATTGAGAGTTTGTTGAGATGTATTTTCTTAAAATTCCAGAGGAGAAACATGTGTCTTTTTTCTTCTTTTTTTTTTTTTTTTTTTTCAGGACAAAAATCTGAGAAGCATGAGACTTCAGCAAAAGACTCTTTTAATAATCTTTTAACTCTTTTAAGGACAAACAATTGAGATATTAAAATGATTTGTCCAACATTGTCTCTTAGAATCATGTTACTATACTAGGGCCCTATAAAATTCATTTGATTTTTTTTTCAAATTCCATATAATTTATCCCCAATGTCCGTAGCTGCGTCCGAAATTGCGTACTGTCACAGTATATACGGTATTTGATGAAGGTCACACTTATCTTTCGGCAAAACAGTCCATTCTTTTAGGTATGCATGTGAGTAGAATTAATAGATTTCGGACATACTTCATCCGGGGACATCGGCATTGTCTCGTGACCCGAATATATGACGTAATAACAACAACCACGAAAACTATCTGCTCTGATTTTGTTAAACAAGCACCATTTAAACACAAGGAACAATTATCTTGGTATGTATAGCACTTACAGTTGAGAAGACATCCAGTGTTTTGAACATGATGTCGGAGAGATTATGGGATCGTTAAGTGTCTAGTCCAGGGGTTCTCAACGGGGGCGGAACCACCACCCAGGGGGCGTTCAAAGGATGCCAGGGGGTGCTGAGAGCAAATTAGTAGAGAGGGGGGCATTAGGTTACAAATGAGGGGCATTTATCAGTCATAATAAATCAATAATCAAGTTCCTCTTTGCATTAAAACGTTTATCTAGATTTAGAGTATATCAGTTGGTTCTCAATTATACGGGTTGTTACGCATTTGTACCGCGGTTCATCTGATTTTGAAGTTTAGCGATGCATCTGAAGTATCTGGTTTAGCAGCGTCAAATACACAGGCAGAGGCACAACCTCGGCTAATGCAGCTGTATGGCTGTAGATGGATACGGCTCAATGGACAGAACAGCGTGAGTGTTAAGCTCTTAAAGCTCGAGCTCTTAAATTCGCAGCTTTGCGAGAATCAGTGAGAAGCAAGGCACGAGAAGCGGAAACCATTTGAATTCGGCACATAATTCTACATCACCACCCTTGAATTTACTATAGTAACACTAACTGTACTTTAGGCGGAAATAGATTGATAATAAATATTATCATATCACTACTTCAGCTCTATTAAATATGTCATAGGCCATATTAGGGAGTGAGCTTTGTTACAGCTTATAAATATTTATATTTTGTTGAGGAGGGGAATGGTTTGGCCATTGAGCGTGGTCTCTCTCATGTAATTTTGTATTGCTGTCACCGGAATGTATTGTTTTTGAGCAGCCAGGCCTGTAACATTCAGATACCAGTTCCATTACAACACTGCAAAAATTACACACATTTCACATTTCAGGTGACCGTGATCCGTTTCCCACGTTCGTCTTCCTCGGGTGATTTGTTCGCTGCTTTTAATGCTTGAAGTAAATGAAAAGTAAACATAGACTAGAATCTTTACATTTTCCAAAGAAACTGTGAGTGGTCTTTGTCCATGCATGTTGCTATATGGCTAGGCTACTAGGGTGCTATGGATGGTTTCTAGGGTGTTGTGGGTGTGGTTGATTCAACACATCTGGAGCTTTTTTGTTTTTGAAAATAGGACAGATAATCTAATTTGGGTGATCGGTCCACACCAGATAATCTGACTGCTGACTCTGCATGTTAGTGGGGATTAAACAGTGGGACTGGGGTTAAAATTGGGCCAAGAGCTTGGCAGTTGTGATGTGTGCGGGGCTGTTACCCTGTTACACCCCTTTAGAGAATTTGGGTCATTCATTGAATTCCTTGTCGTTATTTGAATTTCACACGTTTTCGTTTTTCTCATGTTTTCTGACAGTCTGAAGACGTTCTTTGCTCGCTACTCATTTCTTCTCAGTCATTCTCTCTCTCGTGTTTGTGGTTAGCTTGTCGGGTAGGTAAGCTGCTCAGGTCGGCCGGTGTGTTCAGTGCTGGTGGGCGACTAGAACTCTGTGTGGTGGCCTGGTACAGCTCTGTCCCATGACTGAGACCTAATCCTGCATTACAACACACACATGCACACACACACACACACACACACACCGGTAACCCTGTACCCACCAGCTCCGAGACAGAAAGGTGTATGCTATTTGGAAGGATATGAGAGACGTCCTGGGTCATATACACCCATCTTCAGATTTGTAGGTTTGTGTCCATCCTAAAACACAATGCTGTGGCTTCGACCAGGTACTGTCTCTATTTCTCTCTCAATCTATGTTGTCTTTTCTTAATGTTTTTTACTTTTTCGTACTTTCATAAGTGTATTAAGTATTATCTTTGCAGTGAACCATACAGTCACTCGTCCCGGACCGCTTGTGCTACACTAATAAATGATACTTTGCTTCCTGAGGAGTGACCGTACTTACTATTATCATCCTGCAAAAGATACATCGGGCAAGAAATATCCCAAAGACATTGAAGGAGGGACCTGAATTACAGGTGCATCTCAATAAATTAGAATGTTGTGGAAAAGTTCATTTATTTCAGTAGTTCAACTGAAATTGTGAAACTCGTGTATTAAATAAATTCAATGCACACAGACTGAAGTAGTTTAAGTCTTTGGTTCTTTTAATTGTGATGATTTTGGCTCACATTTAACAAAAACCCACCAATTCACTATCTCAAAAAATTAGAATACATCATAAGACCAATTAAAAAAAACATTTTTAGTGAATTGTTGGCCTTCTGGAAAGTATGTTCATTTACTGTACATGTACTCAATACTTGGTAGGGGCTCCTTTTGCTTTAATTACTGCCTCAATTCGGCGTGGCATGGAGGTGATCAGTTTGTGGCACTGCTGAGGTGGTATGGAAGCCCAGGTTTCTTTGACAGTGGCCTTCAGCTCATCTGCATTTTTTGGTCTCTTGTTTCTCATTTTCCTCTTGACAATACCCCATAGATTCTCTATGGGGTTCAGGTCTGGTGAGTTTGCTGGCCAGTCAAGCACACCAACACCATGGTCATTTAACCAACTTTTGGTGCTTTTGGCAGTGTGGGCAGGTGCCAAATCCTGCTGGAAAATGAAATCAGCATCTTTAAAAAGCTGGTCAGCAGAAGGAAGCATGAAGTGCTCCAAAATTTCTTGGTAAACGGGTGCAGTGACTTTGGTTTTCAAAAAACACAATGGACCAACACCAGCAGATGACATTGCACCCCAAATCATCACAGACTGTGGAAACTTAACACTGGACTTCAAGCAACTTGGGCTATGAGCTTCTCCACCCTTCCTTCAGACTCTAGGACCTTGGTTTCCAAATGAAATACAAAACTTGCTCTCATCTGAAAAGAGGACTTTGGAACACTGGGCAACAGTCCAGTTCTTCTTCTCCTTAGCCCAGGTAAGACGCCTCTGACGTTGTCTGTGGTTCAGGAGTGGCTTAACAAGAGGAATACGACAACTGTAGCCAAATTCCTTGACATGTCTGTGTGTGGTGGCTCTTGATGCCTTGACCCCAGCCTCAGTCCATTCCTTGTGAAGTTCACCAAATTCTTGAATCGATTTTGCTTGACAATCCTCATAAGGCTGCGCTTCTCTCGGTTGGTTGTGCATCTTTTTCTTCCACACTTTTTCCTTCCACTCAACTTTCTGTTAACATGCTTGGATACAGCACTCTGTGAACAGCCAGCTTCTTTGGCAATGAATGTTTGTGGCTTACCCTCCTTGTGAAGGGTGTCAATGATTGTCTTCTGGACAACTGTCAGATCAGCAGTCTTCCCCATGATTGTGTAGCCTAGTGAATCAAACTGAGAGACCATTTTGAAGGCTCAGGAAACCTTTGCAGGTGTTTTGAGTTGATTAGCTGATTGGCATGTCACCATATTCTAATTTTTTGAGATAGTGAATTGGTGGGTTTTTGTTAAATGTGAGCCAAAATCATCACAATTAAAAGAACCAAAGACTTAAACTACTTCAGTCTGTGTGCATTGAATTTATTTAATACACGAGTTTCACAATTTGAGTTGAATTACTGAAATAAATGAACTTTTCCACGACATTCTAATTTATTGAGATGCACCTGTATATCTAGAGACTAGAGTATCATAGCGAATTGGAGGTGGGCTTTGTTGACCTGGGCCAGTAAGAAACACCCTAGCAACTCACTAAAAACAATTCAGAACACCTTAGCAACAAAGCCTTGGCAACTAACAAAGCCTTGGCAACTAACATAAAAATTAACATAAAACTAGTTTTTGAGACTTTATGATAGGGATTGTTGATATGTTCAGTAACACTTTACAATAAGGTTCCATTCGTTAACATTAGTTTATGTATTAGGTATCATGAACAAACAATGAACGATATATTTTTTTACAGCATTTTTAATCTTAGTTCATATTAGTTGATAATAATACAATTGTTCATTGTTAGTTCATGTTATTTCATAGTGCATATTGATTTAAACAATTTATTAGTATACTGTATGTTGATACTAACATTAACCAAGATTAATAAATGCTGTAAAAGTATTGTTCATTGATAGTTCATGTTAACTGATGTTGTAAACTAATGTAAACAAATGGAGCCTTATTGTTAAGTGTTAACATATTGTCTTTTCGATCCAATACCAAGCACTACTAAGGCTAATATTGACGATGCAATACTTCTAATTTAAACATTATTACTGTATTAAAAATGTATTCTATTAAATGTGAATTTTTGAGGTAAAATGAGCAATTTTTATAATATTTTTAAAAGCCATATTTCATTTTAGATTGATAGGCCTAAACATAAAATTATTAGACTTCTGTTTTATCATTTATTAACAACAATTACAGAACATTATCAATGTTTTAACAACTTATAATTTGAATAAACTTGTAACAAACTTCACACAAACCCATTATAGCCTAATAAATGTTGCACTTATATTTGTCGTTATTTAGTGTTAATTAACTCCTGATGCTCATGCTTTTCTGTCATTTCCTCAATGATTAACCAAATAAAAACATTGGCATATCGGTCATAAGAATTAAAATGCCAATATGAAAGAAACAATGGTTTATTTATAATTAATTATGTACATTTATTTTACCCCACATCAGTCGTCATTTTATCATATTTCTTAAATATATGTTTTATCTTGTATTTATCTTTCATTGTGGCTCTTGAGTGTTCAACAGATCTAATCCAAATTCAATGGAAATCATTTTTGTTAGAAAAATAAAATAGCTTTTGTACCTCTTTGTAAAAAATTGTAAGCATAATTCCTAAGCAAAATAGTGATCTGATGACAAAATAAGGTGAGTGAGTTGCAAAATATTGGTATCAGTATTGGCCTACAGTTTTTGTTCCAATTGGAAAAGAGCGTAACAGTCTGGTTCCGGAAGTAAAAATCCCATTCATTTATCCCATAGATGAACTGATTTCCAAAGATAACTCATAAATATTTAAAGACAGACCTACCGTGAGCTACGAGGTTGTTCATCGATGGTATATGCTTCCGTTGAAGCCATCCGTCTGCGTTCTCAACTTCCTTGTTTAAAAATCGTGTTTGATAGCGGAATTCATGGTAAACAACTACATTACCCATGGTACAGCAGAGAAAGAGCCACCAATCAAAGAACCGCGGCCAACGAAACCCGCGAAATGTGCCTCGGGGGACCGCGCGCTCCCATGATGCACTGTGAATGACGTAGTCGAGTTGGTCTCCCTTCACCATTAAACTACTAATATATTTGTAGATATCTGACTATTTGCAATAAACGCAAAATACAACCTAAAATCAATAGTTTTATGTAGTCACGTCATTTTTTATTCAATGACATCATTCGCAGTGCTTCATGGGATTGTAGTTTGTGCCCTCATGAAAGACGGTAAGTACACAGTCTTGTACCTTTGTCTTTATGTCCGATTTTCAAATACTTTTTTTGCCTCAAAACAAAGTTTATGATGTTGTGATTCTCCTCAGAGCTGGTTGGTTTGGTTCATGGTGCACAATTCTTAAGGATTCTTAAGGATTTTATTAAAAGTCTATGATAGAAATGAATGGGGAAAATACTTCCGGAACCCTGACGGCTGAAAAACTGGGCGAGCACTGTTGTGCTCTACTGGGCAAAAAAATATATGATATATTGGTGCATCCCTAATAATGATTTTTTTCACTCCGAAATGTATGATATGCATTATTTTTTAAGAGAACTACAAAATACAAATACTGTACTAGAAAACAATTATGTGAGGATTGAGATTCTCGATACAACATCAGTATTGGAAGTATCAATACTTTAGGATCAATGTGCAATAAACTTAATATACAACCCTGCTGATTATGATTTGCTGTCATGTTTGAATTGCTGAAACACTCCAGTAAAATGTCCAATAGAACAATTATTTTCAATTTAGTGACAGTATCTGTGTGTGATTGGTCTGGTATAGATTGGGATTTTAAAGTGCTCTTGACATCACTGACATCAGTTGTGTAACTGTACTGTAGGACGAATGTTTTCAAATGAAAGTTGTGTTATTGATCACACTGATGGTGTGTGTATTTGTCATGTGTCTCCAGATGTGTTTGTGGGTGTGTGTCTTTCTGGGTAGTGTTTGCCGTTTGATAATGTAGTGGACTTTGCTCTATCATACTTTACTCTGGTGTAAATTAGGGCTTAAAAATTAACACACATATAGAAAGAAATACAGTGTGTATGTGTGTGAACAATGCAGAGGGAGGTTATAAGAGATATAGGGAGTAGGGGATGTATGGTATAGCGTTAATGAGCTCTCAAGAGAGCGTTTGTTGTTTAGTCGACTCTTTAATAGCTCATAATCAACAGTTCTTCAAATAAAACTTCCCCATAACACTGGAAAAGACAAAAAAGGAAGGGAAACAAATCAGTATCTCTTTAAACAGGAAGTTTTTTTAGTCTTTCGAACCTGTAACTAAAACAGCAAACGTGGCATATTAATAAATAATTAAACTAACCACACTCACACAAACGTCTCAGTTTATCTTGCATTGTTATCATGTGGACAACTCCGGCATTCAGTTGTTATCCAAACCCCCCGTCTTTTTGCTTCAAACCCCTCCAGCAGAGAAAACAGCAGTTGAAAACTCACTCTCAAGACTGAAATGTGTTTTGTCACACATCAGACCTCTGTCTGTTTACGGCCACAGCTGGACACAGTCATCATTATCTCAATGCATCATTAATCACATGATTTACCTCCTAGACAGACAGCCCAGCTGAGTCAGGATAGTTGACATATATTTAAATATTTTATATGTGAATGCAGAGAAGTTTATTTTGTGAGGTCCTGACTGAATCTGGTGTCTCTTGTATGTTTGAGAGTCTTTACTTCAGTCAGAATTGGGTCTAACAAAGCTATACACTACTGTAATTAGATTATGCAATCTTCATTTGAACAATATCGATATTAAATTTACTCAATGTGGCAACCCTCTACAATGCAAGTAAATCACTCGCATATTTGACCAAATTTTGTGCTATGTGACTAAAACTGTCTGTGATTTGCCATATATATATATATATATATATATATATATATATATATATATATATGCAATTTCAAGACATCATATTTATTGATGACATACATGGATTTGTACATTTTTAAAAATCTAAAATGTGACCAAAATGATGAAAAACTAATGATAAAATAAAAATTTTAAAACATATATTTTCATAAAGGACCAAGTTAGAAGGTCCCCTGTTTAATTAACAACATTAGCTGAGAAAAGTTATTTTATATGTAAGCAAATTGGACATTATAACCGAAATATACCCATATGAATCGGAATCAAATCAAAATCGGAATCGAATCGAGAGCTTGTGAATCAGAATCAAATCGGGAATTCTGAATCAATACCCAGCTCTATTAACATGCAACTAATAGTGAGAGATGTATAATGACAGAACATAAAGTTAACCCTTAAATGCATGTGAATTTCACCAAACACTCCAACATATTCGGATCTTTATAGACCCAGCACTTATATCAATCACAAATGGATCTTCAAAATGTCCAGATAGTGTCAAATGTTTAAAAATATTTTCAAGACAATTTGAAAATAATTGAATAAAATATATTTTAATGTTTTATTTTACTTATATCAAAGAGGAAATGCAACAAATCAGTAGAAATCTAGAACAGGATTCATTACTTTCACACTGAAATTTCGTGAGATGCAACTAGCTGTCAAACACATATTGAGCCACACATAATCTACACATAAATATTTTCTCAGGTACTTTTTGAGTCTAAATAGATGCACAACTTACGTAATTTCAGTAGGAAACCTGACTGACAATAGCCAAATCATACTGTTCATGTGTTAAACTTGCTATAGTTTACTTCCATGTTGTTTCTTCATCAAATAGCAATATCAGATATAAATCATGTCAATCACTGAAACAACAGCGCCACCTTGAGTAAGAAACAGCATGTTTATTATGTATGTGTACATGCATATGGAATACAGATAATTCACCATTTTTACACCAAAAATCAACGTGATATAGTATTTATTTGTATGAATATAGTACGTATTCCTCTTGTGATAAACAAAGAAATAGATATCCTGTTATAGTAAACATATAGATAATTATAAAAATATAATTTATGGAAGTGCACAAAAACAAAAAACGACACTATTACATACCTAGGGTCTCTAATGACCCTATACTCATTTGGTACTTAAACTATTATTAAAAACAACAACAAAATGTGTTGTTACAATTTTTCTGTTTTTGTGTGTGTGTGTGTGTGTGTGTGTGTGTGTGTGTCAGATTTGGTCAGGTCTGAAATTTAGAAGAAAAGTTTGGAAACGATCCTTGTAATTATTACAGTGAAAAATGTAAACAATGTCACACAGGCTCATTTATATTATTAAGGATTGTATTATATATTCTGAATTATGAACTGAAGCAAGATCATGCATCTAGGGTCGCCGGTCCGAAACTATGGATAGTCTACCTCTCCACATCAGGCTAGCCCCTTCAATCTCAGCACATAACGCTGACGTTTAAATGGATTTATATGCACTGATGTATTGCAGCATTGATATAAGAAAATTTATATTTAGAGGGCCTGGGTAGCTCAGCGAGTATTAACGCTGACTACCACCCCTGGAGTTGCGAGTTCGAATCCAGGGCGTGCTGAGTGACTCCAGCCAGGTCTCCTAAGCAAACCAAATTGGCCCGGTTACTAGGGAGTGTAGAGGCACATGGGGTAACCTCCTCGTGGTCACGATTAGGGGTTCTTGCTCTCAATGGGGCGCGTGGTGAGTTGTGTGTGGATTGCGGAGAGTAGCATGTGTCTCCACATGCTGGGAGTCTCCGTGGTGTCATGCACAACGAGCCACATGATAAGATGCGTGGATTGACGTCTCAGAAGCGGAGGCAACTGAGACTTGTCCTCCGCCACCTGGATTGAGGTGAGTAACCGCGCCACCACGAGGACCTAGTAAGTAGTGGGAATTAGGCATGCCATATTGGGGAGAAAAGGGGATAAAAAAAATTATTAAAAAATAAATAAATAAATAAAAAACAAATATGAAAATGTATAGGTCAATAGAGTCTGTAGTTACAGACCATTACCATAACAAACAAGCCTGCTTTATTTTTATCACTACAACTTACCGCAAAGTGGTTTTTAAATCTGTAAGTTTGTATGCTGAAATTTGCGCTTGCTGCACAAAACCATAAAGTCCTTTCAAATATCTCTAAATAAATTACATGTTTATTAACACTTATTGAAATAAAACCAGTAATGTAGCGACAGTAGCGTCACCCATTGTAATGATGAGTACATTGTTTTCATTAGAATTTCACTTGAGTAAGAGTAAAAAGTACCCACATTTAAACCTACTTTTAAAAGAACATTTTCTCCAAAAGGTTAATCAGAAGAGTAAATGTAGCCTGTTTCTACCCACCTCTGTTCATAAGTAATGAGTAATGTTATTTTGAGAACTTGCAAAAAAAATAAATAAATTTGTTTTATTTATTTTATATATATATATATATGTTTATCTGTATTGGGACAGTTAAAAAAAAACCTTACCTTAAAGACTAAGATTGAAAAAAAGAAGCATTGTCAACTCACAGTTATAAAACTTTACAAAGCTTTTTTTACCGGACAGTACAGAGCATTTGTTTCTCCTGTTTGTTTAATCACCCTCTTCTCTCTCTCTCTGAACAAGAACATCTCTCTCTCCTCTACTCCTCCTCACCCCCACTCTCGTCCTGTCAGTCATCCTTGCAGCCGTTATCAGTGCGGGCATGGCAGATTTACCACAAGAGAATTGAAACATCTGGATCTTATTTAGTAAAGTTATCCCCCTCCGTTCCTCTCTGCCCTCCTGGCACACACATAAAATTGTCCAGCAGAGAGCCCAACTGCAACACCCATCAAAACATTAGTCAGAGTTGCTTTTTGCCCTCAACACAGCCGACAATTCATTAAGACTGATAGGGTATTGCTGAATGGTTGCTAAGGCTAAAAACACTCAGGACGCTTTAGCAACCATTCAGCAATACCCTAGCAACCACCCACCCCACAGCAAAACCCTAGTAACCACCCAGGGCACCCTAGCAAAAAAAAGTGTTCTGAGTGCTTTTAAACATGTTGCCATGTTGTTGCTAGGGTGTTCTGGCTTTTTGCTAGTGGTTTTTACTAGTGGTCGACCGATATATTGGCGAAGCCGATAAATCGGCCGTTATTCTGAATTGTTTAATTATCAGCATCGCCGATAAAATTTCCCGTCTGGCCGATTTGTTTCTTTAGGGCTCTGAGAATCGCCTGCTTGCTTGTGAAGCGACTGAGACAAGTAAACGATCAGTCACGGTTCGTTTTGTTGTTATGTGCCATCGTGTTACTACAATAATAGATCGGTGTGCACCACGTCAGACATGTTTGAGCTCATAATCTTAAGGTGTTAGCCTGTTTCATTCTCCCGCTCTCTCCTCAACAGTTCCCTGTAACTTTTAACTGTCTTGTCTAATGATAAAAAGGCAAATATCAATAAAACTAATATACCGTCTGCAAATATGTGCATATCTCATTTAAACAGATGTAGCCTAACACAAACCTCACAGAACTTGAGCAAATCCAGCATCCTGTGGAGCGCTAATTTATTTACCTCTAAATCACATACTCTATCAGCCTCTTCTCAGCAGTTCCCTGTCACTTTTAACTTTATTTTCTAATAATAAAAGGCAAATATCAATTAAATTTGTATTATATACCATCTGCAATTATGCAGATATCTCATTTAAACAGATGTAATTCATGAACCTCACGAAAACCCAGTGTTTACTTCCCGTCAAGCATTCATCCAATATCTTCCTCTGAAAGTTCCTCTGATTCACAAATTATGACAATCCAAGCAGGCGATCCAGGCCGTTTAAACTGTCAGGAGATTGCTGCTCGCGCTGGATCTGCAGGATTGTTCACTATGCACTGTATGTACACTTGGTTTAATTTGGTATTTTTTGGAGAAAATGCGATTGCTAACATGGACATGCCATCCATAGTTGCTGGACTACTGTGTGTACTGTTATTTCCTTCTAATATATTAACAATTTCTTCATGTGCAAATAAATTACAAAAATTTGATGACTAAATAGAAATCAGAAGAAACTGCTATCTACCATTTAAAACAAAATATTAATTTTTTTAGATTAGAAGTTTTGTGTGAAATTGAGTAAATATAGTGCTAAATAAGAGTTTATTCATTATTTAGCAATTTTATGCTTGTTATTTACTATATTAAATTGTGTGATATATCGGCATTGTATTGGCCTATTGGCCACCCTTCTCTCTGGATATCGGTATCGGCCATTAAAAAAACCCATATTGGTCGATCACTGGTTTTTACTATGTTGTTGCTAGAGTGTTCTGGGTGGTTGCTAGGGTATTGCTGTGCAGTTTGCTATTATTTTCAGAGTGTTTTTAGCACGTTGCTATGTTGTTGCTAGGGTGTTGTGGGTAGTTACTAGTGTTTTGCTGTGCGGTTGCTAAGGTATTCTGAGTAAGTCATGACCACATGTAGATTTTTTCGCCTGTTTAATTGTACGGCAGACAAAAATCCTCCAATCGCTTAGAAAAATAATAGCACACCTGTTTTTGGTGTTTTAATGCACATAGTAACCAGTGTGCTGTGGTAAATAGTGCCGTCTGGGTTGGGATATCCACTGTGGCGAGACTTGAGCCTTTGAGATCTCAGCCTGTGGGAGGGAGATGGACCAGAGAGTTTTCCCAACACTAACATTGGAATTCTTTACATTTCGACTTTGTTAGCGGCCTAATCTATCAAAGAGAGAGTGGAGAGAAAGAGAGAGAGATCTGGGGTTTAGTGGGGGTGCCTGACTGTTCCTGCACCTGACCCTGGGCCGTTCCCCCTCCCATTCTCAATCACTTCTCTCACTTCTTTGTTACCTTGTCTTGCTCTCTCGTTCAGTTCTTGATTCTGTTGTAAAGTTTGATGATTTAGTTTATTTATTTGGCTAGTTGATAAATAACATGGACTTTTAGGTTAAATTTATATGAATGCATAAGGGAAAATATATATTTTAGGTGCCGTAACTGGTCACCATTTAATTTTTCTTTTTTTTAAATCAGCTTTTTGCAGTTTACTTCTTAAAATTAATGTTTAAAAGTACAAATATTCCATATATTAACTCAATTAATGTGAGGTCTGCTATAATAATTATACAAGAATTAGATGTTGTTTATAATCATTTTAGATGGAGCATAGAATGTGCTCCTGCTTATTGAGCACGTCAACTGCTCATTGCATTTCTCAGATTCAAGTAATATTTTGGTTTTTCAAAAAATATTTTTTTGTTCTAGATCACATAATAAAATATTAAAGATCATATGGACTATTAAGATATTGTGCCTTAGTGTGTGCGGTCAATCAGCTCGGGTGCAAGTGACCTTTAGCAGATGTTGCAATGGAGCGATTAGGTCATGTGGGGGAGATTTCGAGAGATTTGGTAAAGAGGTGGAAAAAAGGGTCATACAGAGAACTAGAAATAGGTTAGGATAAAATAACTTAATTAAAAGTTGTCTTCTGTATTTCAATGGGTTGTGTACACGTTTGGAAATTTGCTCTTAAGTATGGCATACTACTTTCAACATGCTCTGATTTGAGATGCACTTATTTTAATCTCATATACTGTTTAGTATGTTGTCTTGTCTTGTCTCACTCTCTCTTTCTACCTTTATCATTCTTATTTCCTTTTTTCTCTTCAGGTCATGATATTAACAGCTCTTTGGAGCCAACAAACATTGACACCAGTATCCTGGAGGAATACATCAGCAAAGAGGACGACAGCACAGATATGTGAGAACTCCTTGTGTGAAACATTCATCATTTGTACCACTCCGTACCCAACTGTCATTACCAAATTGTTTGAAGGATATTTCACCCAAAAATAAAAGTTCTGTCATCATTTACTCAACTCTAAATATTTGGCAGAATGGAAAGCACTGAGATTTTTTTGCCCTACAGTTGTTTCACAGAGGTTCACAGTACCCCAGGACCCCAGTACCTCTCACCCCAGGCCGGGGCATCCTCTTCAGGGGGGGTAGGGTGTGGCGTGAGCCCTCCCATCCCCCTGCGCCAGGTCGCCACCTCATCTCTTGCACAGCACTGCCAGAACCCCTACCCACCTCCACCCCTGCTAGGCCTCCTCAGACACAATTACCCCTGCCTTGGGCAACAGCAGAGTCAAACGCCCCAACACCAACAGCAGGCCCACGTCAAACCGGACCTCCGCGGACAGTACGCCCCAGGGTAAGAAATTGAGAAGTTGTGAGTGGATGAATAGTGTATATCGGATTTAATCTAAAACAGATAACGAGACAAATGTAACTCAAAGATTAATGGACATTTGAGAGAGGGAGGATGTCTTTTCTTATTTTTGTTGCTACTTGTGGCCACACCCCCTTCCAATCTTGCCATTCCTCATGCCCCGCCCCATCAATATGCCACGCCTCTTTCTTCCATGTGACCTTAGATAAACCTTCACAACTCAAAACAAAGGCTGAGTAAAACAGAGATGGATGGGTGAGCTGTGAATAAGCACCGAGACATTTGAATCCGTAATGCGGTTGAGTAATTTAGGACAAATGGAGGCAGCAGGTAACAAACTGAGCAATCAGACTTAAAATCTTTCCTTGGTAAATGATAAACTCAGGCAGAACAATCCCATAGACGAGTAATATCTAGAAACTAGAATATCTGAGAGACTTGATGATGAACTCTTTTGACTTGGGCCAGTAAATAAACACCTACTAACCTCCCAGAACTCCCTAGCAACGGGATAGCAACAACCCACAACAACCTAGCATCATGGAGGGCACTTTTGTACAGACAAGCACCACTCACATTTTCTTCTGAAAATGTAAAAATGTTGTTATTTTCAATGTTATTATTGTTCTTACAGAACGCTACCTGAGTCCCCTCCGGACTCCAGCTCAGAGCCATATTCCCCCCAGCAAGCCAACGGTAAGTTCAGTCCACCTGATCAATTTACTGTGGATCGGACCATTCTGCTTTCAGTGAAGGGGTGTAGCACTGTTAAATAATCAAGGTTGGAATTATATTTATATACTGTATATACAGAATATCAGAATTAATGGGTTAAAGCATGCGATTAATTTATAAAGTTTAATGCGTTAATACAGCAAAAACACTTTTTGTAAGGGCGGAACATTTTCGATGTGTCTGCCCGGAGTCATTACACTGACTCACACTTCACAAAACACAACAGCAATTCCGAGTCAATGATCAAGTGATGGAGAAAGGAGAAGAAGAAAGGAGCTCTTAATGTACAAAACAAGCCCAGATGGGACTTGTGATAGAAACCAAGTATTTTTCAGCCTAAGGCACATTTTAATTACCACATAAGCAAGCCAAGTCTTAACTATCACCAAAATGCAGAATTAGCCATTTTTGTCTGCAAGCGCTTTTCATGTGGAGCTCAAATTTGCGCTTGAAACTGGCGCTGGCGCGAATCATGAACGCAGCTTCACGATTGCTGTAAAAAAGTGGATAGCCACAGTCTACAGGCAGATTAATATTGTGGAGGATGAGAGTTTAAGGGATTTAATACTCAACCGATAGGGGACAAGTTCTTTCAATTAGTCAAACTCCCACTTAGACTTTGGGAAATGTTTAATGTTATTTGAATTGGTGATATTTTAGTGGATTTCTATCTTTACACCGTGGAAGGCTTAGTTTGGAAAATGTTAATAAAGCATTATAATGTTACAAATTGTTTTCTTTTCTAAGGAAATAAATAATAATAGTCAAATTTCAGCACTTTCAAAATCTGTGATTAATCTTGATTAACTATTAAAATTGAAATCGACTGACTAATATATACAACATATATAATCCTGACCGATATGGGATTTTTGAGACCGATACCGATTTTAAAGGGGGGGGGATTCACTGATTACCGATATGGTGGTCAATATAGTTAGTTTTTGAGCGGGAATGAAAACAGACCTTTTCTTTGTGAATTGTTCACCGATTTTGCACCGATATGACTATGCAAAGGTACTCCGAAGGCTGCTTTCTTAAACAAATATTTTTATCAAAGAATATTTGACATTATTATTATTATACATTGTCAACAAATTCTAGAAATGAACACTGAGAAAATAAAGAATAAATAAAAATACAATAAATAGCTTAATAAACATCAGTACTGTTTAGTATCAGTCAATTGCTGACCATTAAAATAAAGAATAAATTAAAAAAAAATAAACAACTTAATAAACATCAGTACTGTATGTTTAGTATTAATCAAATACTGACCATTAAATTAAATAATAAATACAAATACAATAAATAGCTAAATAAACATCAGTACTGTTTAGTATCAGTCAAATGCTGACTATTTGAATACTGTCAGTCAATTAGGGGCAGTTTGTAAAACAAGAAGCATTTACACCTGCCGAGTCACAGCGGCAGCGGTGTTACACCATATTCTGCTATACAAGTTCAGGGGAAACTTTCAATGGTGGAAAACCAGACTTTTAAATATTACATTTTATAAATGTAATGACTGGAATTGTTCAGTTGAAGGGGGTACCAAACTGTGAATCCTGAACAAAACAGTCTGGTGAATACGTTTACACATTAGCTTCCACTCAGCTGACAAAGTATGAATGTAGCTACGTGGTTAGCTAGTTAGCTATAAGCTCATTGTCACGGAGAGTAAAAGATGGACCAACTAGGTAACAACGTAGCGTGAAATCAACACTCAACAGACACAATCCACCACCGCACTTTTGTCTGCTGAGCTGCAAAAAGATGCTCTGATGTTTACCTTTCAATCTGCTACATTTCTTACTGCACTGACAAACAATAGCTGGCTAACAGCAAACAGATGTGATAAACATGAGTGACATGGTTGTCAGGGACAGGGTTAACGTTATATTAGTTATATTGAAAAGGGAAAATGATGGGGTCATTGTTTATTAGCTTTCCAGTATGTATTTCATAAACTAGTTAGCAACTTACCGAGAAGACACCGCTTAACTCCGCCCTGTCTGCAGAGCCACCGTCAGCTCAGCTCTGTAAACAGTGGAGTCGGAGCGCGCTCTGCTGGACAAACTACGTTATGACACAAATTCTAAAGCATTGTTTTCTGCATTATATGTTCTGAAAAAAAGTTTTCATATTTGTGCAAATCGGTAAACATATACGCTGATATCGATATATCGGTGAAAGGCTAATATCGGCTGACCACTAGTATAAACTATGGTTCTTTGGTCCCAGATCTGCACATGCTCAGAACAATGACGCCCGAGAACATGTGTCTCATGACCAGTCCTCCGCCTCTCCCCACACACCCCCACTATTCCAGTATGCACCGGGACATGTACCTGAAGCCAGAGCCCATGATCACGCAGTATCCGATTGGTCCTGTCAGCTGTGGGGGCGGAGACATGCAGCAGAATCAGATGCTTCATCAACTCCTGCAACATCCACAATCACCAGAGTAAGAGAAGATAATCAGTAACAGTAGCAACTTTGTCTCAAATGTTTCTTCTAAAATTCCTTTAGACAAATAAAATTAGGTGACATATAGTAAGAGTATACAGCTATGATATTAACGAGGATAGCACAGCTTGAAAGAATTTGATATAAATTTGATTTTGATGTCTTAGAAGCAAGTGACTTAGGCAAAGGTCTCCATTTCCTCAGATTTAATCTCATTGCTGTCTTGGAGTAACAACTGAGACTTCAAAAATAGATTTCATTTGTGATTTTTCTTTCCATGTTGAGAGACAGAGAGTAGAGTAAATGGAGAAAAAGTCTAGGAGTATAAGAGTGCAAAATTCCACATCATCATTTAAAAGTTCTTATTGTGCATGTCCTTGTCTATCTAGTGGGATTCCTGTTCATCCGGCAAAGAAGAGAAAACACTCCGACTCTCCAAACAGCACTCTCAACACTCAGATACTCACGGGCATCATCAAACAAGAGCCAGGTATACACACTCTTTACATCCAGAGTAACTAACTAATTTATTTTCACAATAGTGTAGCTTTTTGAGTAACAAACTACTTTTTCCAGTGAGTAGCAGTGTAGCATCACAAAACACTACTCTTCGCACATTATATTGCGCACACAGCAGTGGAGCCGAGGGAGTAAACAAACACACACACCTAAACTGTTCTCTCTCTCTCATGTCCATTTCAAGTCTGTTCGTATGGATGCTTCATGTAAATGTACACATTACAATAAACATTTTGCCTATATTTAGCTTTGGGAACTCCAGTTAATTTAAGAAATAACGCTTCATGTAAATGAACTAGTTCACATAAATGATTGACTGATTCACTTGAGCCCTGCGCTCGATAATTTTCGATAATTGCTGCTGTTTATCGCCATATTTCAGCTCAGTGATATAAAATAGTGTGTTTTCTAGCTTTATTCATTTATATTTACTATAAATTGATATGTTCAATTTAATGTTGTCACCCTAATTATTTAATGTCACACTATTAAATAGTATCATCTAATTTTTATGTATTTAAAAATATGTTCTTCTTTAATTATGTAGTTAGGTACTTTTTAATAGTAACTTGTAGTGTAGCTAACTACTCTTTAAAAAGAGTAGAATGACTGTAGTTTTACTAATTTAAGTAAGCTAGTAGCTTAGAAAGCTACAGTTTCAAAGTAGTTTCCTCAAAACTGTTTACATTGGTGATGAGTTCTATGAATTCTTTAACTACTTTAAAGGTGCAGTATGTAAGATTCAGAAACCCTTGTTATTAATGACACCTGTGGCCGTTAAGTGAACTGCAGCCTGTTGCTTGTGATCGTGCGCACACATTCCATAGGGACGCGAACGTGATTCACTGGCATCATGATGACAGAAGAGGTAGCATTATTAAAATTACACATTTATGATTGTTTGGCTACAAACTTTGAGACTGTATATTATATTTGACTCTCCAGTGCTGGAACAGGGCTAAAACAAAGTGTGGATATAGGTCTGAATATGCAAGACTGTAGTTTGAAGTAATCACTTTTCTTTGCATGATACACTGACTGCATTTATACGATAGCCTATGTCAGTGTTAGCAAGCTAGCCAGCTTTATCAATAGCTGTTAGCTAAATTTGGTGGGTGATGACAGTAGCTGTTTATAAAATAGACTGTACATTATAAATATGTTGACACAATTCAGTATTGATGTGATTCCATCACAACTGTCATCAAATGTTTTTTTTTTTGGCTTACTCTGAGTTTGTGTAGGAGTCAGTGTTGTGTTTGGAGCCGGCCGTTTGCTGGATTCCATCTCTAAGATAACGTTACCTAGTGTTTCAGTTTATTGTTGCTGTTGAATAGCGCAAGAGAAGCACTGAGGCAAGACTCTCGGGAGCGCGCAAAACGACACATCCATGGGATTTTCCCGGCAAAAGCAACCCGCTCCTTTCACATGAAAATCAGTCTACAGGCTTTAATAGGCAACCTAGGAAGTCCGGGAAGGGCTCATTTTTTAAGTTGCATTACAAGCCGTTCACACAT
Source organism: Myxocyprinus asiaticus (assembly GCF_019703515.2). Lineage (NCBI taxonomy): Eukaryota > Metazoa > Chordata > Actinopteri > Cypriniformes > Catostomidae > Myxocyprinus > Myxocyprinus asiaticus. The sequence goes on along the minus strand of NC_059389.1, from coordinate 4,087,230 downwards.
TGGCAAAAAAAGGGCGAATATTACATGAAAAATTTTACCTTTAACTTTAAACCTTATGTTGTGTTCTAGTCATTTTGACCCGGACAGTTGTTTTTTTGTTATTTTTACTTGATCCAATTGGAATAAAATTCCTTGACTTTGTTCACATATGGTATCTGAAAACACCAAAAATATTTGGACTATTTTCTTAATGTTTTTTGGTTTTATTTCAATTTGTTGCACTTGTTTTGTTCCTGGTCCATTGACCAGCCATTGGAAATGAATAGATTAGAATACAAAATACAGAAATATTAAGTGTTCAGGAGCATCCCAGTCCTTTAGATGAGCACATATGTGGATGTGTATTTGCACACACGAAGTCCTCGGACATGTGCACACACACACACACACCCACACTCACACACACACACACAACATGTGTTGAGCGCCCTTTTGTACATCGTCTTTCCATTCACACTCTTTGAGGAATATTTAAAGATTTACTCATTATATTATGTTGTGTTTAGGCTCGTTTGAATCGGGATAGTCTGTTATAAGTTGCGATATTTCATTGTCTACGTTATATGTATGTTTCAGGAAGTAATAAGGAAAAACGTGACAAAAAGACACTGTTTATTATATTTATGTGTCTGTGGGAATTTCTTACACTAATAATGACTGCAGTTTGGCCTCTTAGTGAAACAAATTTGCTCATTGCATTCTACAGATTGAGACCTTTCCAACGATATGTAAGACATGGCTATCTCATCTTTTTTTATATAATTTATTATAATTGTTGTGATAACAAATTTGCAAATGATGAGAACGAAACAGTTCTAATTTGTCAGCAAATTAAAAAGCATTATTTAATAATTCGTAGGGTTAGCTATGTGCATTGTAGAGTCCAGATTCTAGGCTTTAAAAATGACACCTATTTTGTTCAGATCAAGCATTTATTAATTTATTATGTAATTATTATATATTTTTTCATTTTCCGCTGGGAAAACACTGCCCGCCACTAGCCCGGTATGAGCTCAGTTCAATGAATCCTTCTATCAATAGAAAATAAATATTTTTAAATATGTTCAGAAAAGGAGTACGCACACAAACGAACACAACACAAGGGTTAACTGTGTTGTCATAGATACAGCCAGTCAGTAATTAGACCAATCTAAATCTCACAAAGCTTTCAAATATGCAGATGATAGCTGAGGAGTTTGATTCCGTCTGATCTGTGAATTAGTTTGACTGAATCACTAAAATAAAAACACCATAGTGCGTTCTGTTTGTTGTGTGCAACCAGTGAGGACAACGTAACACCAGATTGTTTCCTGTTTATTAGTCTCATCAACTTCAATTCAGACTGCACAAAACAGCTAACATTTTAAATAGTTGTAGATTCAGAAGGAAACGCTTCCTTACACATACACACACACAAGTGCACAAAACAGGATTGCGTTTTCAACACTAGATGACGTTTGTGTGCATGTTTTCGCAGGTTTGTTGCAGGATGCAGAAAACTCATACCTGGATCCAAATTACCAGTGCATAAAGTGGCAGCCGCACCAGCAGAACAAATGGACTCTATTATACGACAGCAGTGGAAAAGAACTGTGGGTGCTACCCTGCTCTTACACACCTCTGCACCGAGATTTATATCAGAGAGAGGAATGAGACATGTATTCAGGGCGAGAGTGTGTGAGTGTGCTTGGGTTAGATTTAATGGGGTATAGGGAGGTTTCAGGCAGTACTAAAAAGAGATTGAAGAGAGCGAGATGGATAGTAGAGGTCAGTGAATTCCAATGAGGTGAACAGTGTGTAGGAGTGAGAGCAAGAGCAGAGATTTGGCTAACAGAGAGAACAGAGAGAGAGAGAGAATGATTGTGAAGAAGTGGCAGGACTTAGTGATGCAAATATAGGTTTTCCACACAGATGAAAGTTTCATTTGTTCAATTTCTCATAACTTTGGTCGTTCTATAAGTGTTACGATAAACCGAAAAAATGGTGAATAGCTATATTTCATAGATAAAAACATGATCAAACTAATATCAAAACATTGATGGAAATGTATTTAGTTACAGTTTTTTTTAGATTAGGCAATCACACTCAAAAGTGCCCACCCACTTTTTCAGCTCTCTTGGTTCTGGAAGTATTTTTCCCTTTCTTTTCTTCCATAGAGGTTTAATAAAATCCATACAATCCTTCAAACATTGATTTGAAGCAAAAAAGTATTTGAAAATCTGACAAAAAC